>NC_139708.1:33481569-33766569 GCF_964188405.1 Protomyctophum parallelum
CCGATTGTAATGGAGCGTGACAATCACAACTCTGCATGTACACAAATGTACATGCAGACACACACACACACACACACACACACACACACACACAGACTCAAACACATTCTAACATTTACGGTACATTCCCTATGGCTTTACATCACATGGTTGGCACACTCTTCTAGTTGATAATTTATCACTTAGGCAACAGGACAAGTGTGAAGCTCTTTCTCACTCCCTCTCTCTCGACCCCCCCCCCCCCCCCCCTCTCTCTCTGTCTGTCATGAATGTGGCTCTTTGTAAGTCAGATGAAGAAAGAAGCACTTGTTGTGCACTGCTCGTACAGATATGAAGAGGTGAAGCAGGGATCTGAGCAACACTGGCAGTGGTTGGACTGACAAGACAGACAGAATGTGAAATAAAGCTTTAGATGCAGAATTACTCTGCATCTAAATAATCCAAATGAAGAGGCAGTTTGAGTTTTAAAGTGTCATTGGAGATTGAGGATTAAATTAGCTGGGCTATTACAACGCTAATACAAAAACCTTTTAAGGTGACTTCAGACCAAACAAACTCGTTCAGACTAGTCAAAGACTACTTAAAACTCTCATATTGCAACAGACTAGCATTTATTATCTGCACAAAGACAGTCTGCCGACAAAACATTATTTTCCCCCATGCAAATTGCAGAAAGCAGTCAGCAGCAGCGCTGGTTTGCAGTGTTGCCAGGTCTGCTTATTATAACATAGCCTAATATTCATAGTTGCCTGTTGCTTTATAGTTTGGGCTTATTTCTGAAGTGTAGTTCCTTATTTGGGCTTGCTTTCACGATTCTTTAGAAAAAAAGTAGCTGGTGTAATAAAGCTCAAGTAGTGAAACTGGTTGCTTCTTTTGGATTTGTTTTCATAGACCTGGCCGCTTGTTTTACTCACAGAATCTGGCAACACTGAGCTTCACCAAAACAAACAAAGACAGCATTATTTTTGCTAGTCTTGATTTGGAGATTGATTGATTGTCCACGTCTACAGTGGAGTCCACTACAGTGGAGTATTTTACCCCCTCATCACTACAAAATGTTAGGGCCTATTTCCTTCTACTAAAAATGTTTTTTTTTCTTTCTAGAGAGGCTATACGCAGTGCAGACTAGAGAAATGATAAATGTATTTAGACAATATGATACTCCCAACCAATATGACTTTTTTGCTAATTAGATAAAATAACTTTTATTCTGTAGTGTATACCTTTTTTATGCCTTGCTTAAAGCACTTTCATTGCCATACATGTGTATGATGTGCTTGGCTATAGGATATGCAGTGCAGATGACATTTACAGACTTGTGACTTTTGTATTGGATGGTAAAATATTACCTTGTTGCCATACTGCCAATAGGCTAGCCAGACTAATATCACTGTGTATATATTGCTATTTTATACTGTGGCAGATTCATCTGGTTTCCAGGCTAGCAATAGGCAAATGTTTAAAAAATGGTTATTTCATGTTCTGCATTTTGATGTATAAATAGAAGGGCAGAGGAGCGGCATTTATTTTGACAGGTTCCCAGCTGAAGCAGAGAAGCAGCTAAAATAGGTGGTGGCACTGAAAATAAATCAGTGGCAACCTAGCCTAAGGTTTTGCATTAAACATGTTGGCTAACAAACACAATACTGCGTTAAGAATCCTATGATTACATACGTTGATCATGGTCATTGGTCACCAACCCATGGTGGGGCGTGGCCATTGCACTCCGGCCACACTGACCACAGTGAATAGCTGTCAGTATGGTCAGAGTCCTGTGGCCGCGTCTCGCCCTGGGTGAAGGTCCTTGTTGATCAATGTGTCTGCCCTACCAGGTAAGAATAATTACATTCAGCCACAGACTCATCCCTCCTCGGCACACCACAAAGCGCCTTGGTCAGCCCTTTGTGTCAGTAGACCATCTGTCACAGTCACAAACTTTGCCTGTCTAGCTCTTGTTTTTCTATGTTCTAGTTGTTTTGGTTCTATGTTCTTGTCTTCCCCATGTGTTTCTCATGTGTAATCAGCCCTCCTGTGTATATTAGTCTTGTTCCCCAGTCAGTCCTTGTCGGTTCATTGTTTAGTGTCACTCTGTATTTGTGATTTCTGTCCTGTTCACCTGTTTAAATAAAATACCCAACCATGGGTTTTGATCACTACTCCTGCCTGGCTGCATTTGGGTCCTCACCACCACCACCACCAGATCGTGACAGAATGAACCGACCAGTATGGATCCAGCAGACAGCACCCTGGCCCCAGCCTGTCTACACCTGGTGAGGCCTTGAGGTGTTAATGGACAATGAAGCTCTGGCTAGTTGACTGTTGGAGGCGCAGTTTGATTGTTGTGGAGCTGGTCTGACTGTTGGAGAGAATGCTACTGGAGCACCACCGGCTGGTAGATTGTGATGTCCTGGTCGTGGATCTTCTGGTACCTCTCCTCAAAGTCCTGGTTGTGCACTGATTGCGCTTCGCAGAAGTCCTGGATGTGGGAGTGGGGATTATCCAGTGTCCAGCTTTGCTTCGGCCCCAGTGTATACATTCCTCCCGTTGGCAGTGGAAAAAAGCTCTGGGGTGTTCCAGCCCCTTTCCCTGTCCTTCGGCCCCCATCTCCCTTTGGCATGTGGAAGTAAGCTCCGGGGGGTTTCAGCCCCTTTCCCTGTCCTTCGGCCCCCATCTCCAGCCCCTTTCCCTGCCTTTTGGACCCTGTGACTCTGCCCTGTTCCTGTCCAAGCAGCGGAAGAAAGCTCTGGGGGGTTTCAGCCCCTTTCCCTGCCTTTTGGACCCTGTGACTCTGCCCTGTTCCTGTCCAAGCAGCGGAAGAAAGCTCCGGGGGGTTTCAGCCCCTTTTCCCTGCCTTTGGGACCCTGTGACTCTGCCCTGTTCCTGTCCAAGCAGCGGAAGAAAGCTCCGGGGGTTTTCAGCCCATTTTCCCTGCCTTTTGGACCCTGTGACTCTGCCCTGTTCCTGTCCAAGCAGCGGAAGAAAGCTCCGGGGGGTTTCAGCCCCTTTTCCCTGCCTTTTGGACCCTGTGACTCTGCCCTGTTCCTGTCCAAGCAGCGGAAGAAAGCTCTGGGGGGTTTCAGCCCCTTTTCCCTGCCTTTGGGACCCTGTGACTCTGCCCTGTTCCTGTCCAAGCAGCGGAAGAAAGCTCCGGGGGTTTTCAGCCCCTTTTCCCTGCCTTTTGGACCCTGTGACTCTGCCCTGTTCCTGTCCAAGCAGCGGAAGAAAGCTCCGGGGGTTTTCAGCCCCTTTTCCCTGCCTTTTGGACCCTGTGACTGCCCTGTTCCTGTCCAAGCAGCGGAAGAAAGCTCCGGGGGTTTTCAGCCCCTTTCCCTGCCTGCCCCCCTTCTACCTGTACCCTCAAGCCCGTTCTTATCCCCTCCTCTTCATGGACATTATGGGACGTCATGAGCCGTCCCTTGAGGGGGAAGTACTGTCACAGTCACAGACTTTGCCTGTCTAGCTCTTGTTTTTCTATGTTCTTGTTCTAGTTGTTTTGGTTCTATGTTCTTGTCTTCCCCATGTGTTTCTCATGTGTAATCAGCCCTCCTGTGTATATTAGTCTTGTTCCCCAGTCAGTCCTTGTCATTGTTTAGTGTCACTCTGTATTTGTGATTTCTGTCCTGTTCACCTGTTTAAATAAAATACCCAACCATGGGTTTTGATCACTACTCCTGCCTGGCTGTCCTGCATTTGGGTCCTCACCACCACCACCACCACCAGATCGTGACACCATCAGGCTCCACAACTAAGCTTTATTACCCCATATACTGTATGAACATTAAGACCTGCATGTCTGTTACTAACTTTGACAAGTGAGAGTACTAACCCACGGACTAGTAGGACTAGGATGTACACTGCTGAACTTTAACAAATGCCTGTTAAACACTTACAGCACGTAGGACGCCTGAGAACGTCATAGGATACCGAACGTAGAGTTCTAAGGACGTCTGAGGACGTCCTAGCGACATCCCAGCGATGCGGGGCGAGATATTAATATTCAGAATTTTTCCTATTTATTTTTTTGGCATTTCGCTTTTCGCTTGCCGTATGCTAACGCTCAGTGCAACTATTAGCTTATTATTGACTCCCACGTTAGCGAGACGGAAAGAATGACTCGTAGCTCCTAATCCAGGGCGCTCTCCGTGGTGATGAATAGAGCGATATGCTGGCGCTTATTTTCTGCTCCTCATCCGTCTCTCCCGCAAAATATGAACGCTTTTTGGAGCGTAAAACAATATATTAAGATGATCGGGGATGTTGAGGTCACTTTGTAAAGTCAACTTTTTTAGGAAAGTGTTTCCGGTTCATGGCTTTCAAAGTAAAAGCGATCAGACACCTCCGGTATTCTATAGCCTATATTTTGAAGGCAGTCGGCGTACTCAATGTGTTAAGGATGAATGTATAGCGAAATATCTGTATTGATTTATATAATTCACTAACTATTTATATTTTATTGGATAGACTGGTAATCAGTAATCACTGTACATACAGTATAATTATGTTCACTCATTCATTCAGAGATCCAGTGCAGATATCTAGCACCAGGGTTAGTGTCCAGTATCTTTATTCTCACTTCTGTTGCTGCTAGACATCAGCGATCAATACAGCTTTATCATATTGTACCATTTCGTACAACATTATTATAAAAAAGCATGGTTCTCGGAGCACAGATCTCCGCCAGGCCTGGTTGCCTGCCGAACAAAAACAAAGACTTATTCTCCACCTTCCATATTGTGTCGATCCTGGTCACCCAACAAGCCACAAAGTATTTAATCATTGAGACTTTTAACACTTAAGCCATATATCATAATGGGCTGTATTTTGCGTGTCTTAAGTACCAGGTCTTATTACCTAACTAAAGACCTGGAGGCGTGATCAATGCTCTTTGGCCACTCAGAATACCCAAATGGCATTGATCACGCCTCCAGGTCTTTAGTTTAGTTAGGTAATAAGACCTGGTACTTAAGACACGCAAAATACAGCCCAATATGTCTAATAGCAAAAAGAATAGCAGACCTACCACAATGTGTTTAAAATATATCTTTTGGTGATTTACCAAATTGTTTTTTATTTTATTTTCCTATTTAATTCAAATTGGATGTCATAGGGAGGGAGGGACAATGCATTTCAGTATAGAGCATGAAGCTCATATGCTGCACAGAGAATTCATAACTATTTTTCATTTTCAATTCTAGCCCCTAGTTATACATATAAAAATCACACCCGTGTGAACTGAGTGGTGCAATTCCCCCCCCCCCCCCCACACACACCTCTCTCTCTCTCTCTCTCTCTCTCTCTCTCTCATTAGCAGGCAACAGTGCAGCACTATCCCTTTCTATTTCTGGCACAACAGCGCCCCTACTGGTACTCAAGAGTCATATACTGGTGCTCATTAACCAACACATAGGTGAACCAACACATAGGTAGGTGAACACGGACATTGCTGTTCCTTGGAGTGGTTGCACCACTCAAAAATTTACAGATTTCATGTCATAAAACCTCAATACACTCCAGTACAGGTGTAAAATACTGTTAAAACATTTAATACACATAATGAGTAACAAACGTAATTACAAAATACGTTGATCTATTGAATCGGCTGGGTATGTATGTACAGTATGTCGGTGTCCTCCAACAGCCAATAACGGACCACCATTCTTGGTGACGTAACTAAGGTACGTTTCAAGGTTGGTATAAGGTCAATAACGGGTCTAAAGGATTTAGAATAGCAGAGAGCTCTAGGACTCAGAGCATCAGTCGTACCCAGACAGAGAGCTCTATTGGGACTCAGAGCAGCAGTCGTACCCAGACAGCAGCAGAGAGCTTTAGGACTCAGGACTCTGGTCATACATGGCCTACTTGTGTGCAAGCCGCAAGTTGGCATCTCGAGAAGTACTTTTTTGTTTCGCCTGAATGTAAACACCACATTGCCAATTCTTATATAGATTTCCTTTTTTCCCCCAAATCTTTCGAAACATGAAAAAAATGGCACATCTATGTGTTTTGAGGTTGCATATTGGCTATTTTGAAATGGCTGAACTATAACATAGGGCATGAGTGGTTAATACTACTCCAAGAACTCTTGCTAAACTAGTTCTTATACAACAGAATTGCATGGACCTTGGTCAAGCCTGACAACACTGGAATTCACTGTTCCGAGAGCCCTGGAAACGGACCCCTAGTTACACCATTTATTCTCATCCGTCCAGAGAATGTCCACAGTGGTCTCAGAACAGCAGTATCCTGGTTTACCCTCTGTGTTGTCCTTGTCTACTCTCTCTCTCTGTCCTTGTTATGTGGGCAGTGGACCAAAGGCTCACTCTGACACTGAGGTGTTGCATCAAAGACTTCAGAACTTTGTCTCTCTCCATCAGCAACATAATCACAACAGCATCTCCAACCACACAGCCAAGTCATTGACAACAAGACAATGGTTCATGTGTGGTCGGTCTAGGCTGAATGCAGATATCTCTTTTGTGACTACTGTGTGTGTGTGTGTGTGTGTGTGTGTGTGTGTGTGTGTGTGTGTGTGTGTGTGTGTGTGTGTGTGTGTGTGTGTGTGTGTGTGTGTGTGTGTGTGTGTGTGTGTGTGTGTGTGTGTCATGCATGTGCTGAGTCAGAGACATCAGTGGTACTCTGTATGCTTGTGGTTGTTGTGTGTGTGTAGAGGCTGCAGCTATTGAATATCATCATCTTAGCGATTATTCTATCAATTACCTTTCGGATTAATTGAATCGAAGAACGTTGTTTTTTTGTCCATTGCTGTATACTAGTTGTACACTTGAGTGCATTTACAGAGTGATGCATCATTGGACTATTACAGTTTTTGACTTAACAGGTTTAATTTGAGGTTGTCCTCTCTTTGCCGGGAGCGCTGTTCTAAAAAAAAGCATGTTTTTGTAGTAAGTCAGTGAGGTTGCTCTCTGGCACAGGCTCAGTGGAGTTCTCACTGTCTGAATGCCCCAGACACCCCCCATGTATCCCTGCTTACAGGATCATTCTCTAAACTGCGTTTGCCATGGTCTAGCTAGGTCACTATGCTGTGTAGTAAAGCAAATGGCAACAAGAGGAGTTCTTTCACACACTGAAAATGTATTTAATTAATTTGTGTTTTGTGTGCCTTGGTGGTGTTGAATCATATTGAGACAAAAGATTGTATTGAAAAAGGACATTCCAAATTACATTACCTTAGCAGCACGGTGAAACCGTCATTAAATTGTTTAACTTTTCCTCAATTTGTTTTAGTATTAGAATGACATGCTTGCTTGTTATTCAATAATATAAGGGTTGGGTAATAGCTTTATTGTGAAATTAATCAGAATAATAAATCACAAAACACTCAATATACAGGACCTGGCTGGTTTACCAAAACAAGCAAGTAAAATTAAAAAGTTAAATAAAAACAGCTTTAGAGTTTAGATTATTTTAGAAGGAAGTAAGACCGAAGTTTAACGTGTTATGCGGCAATAATTGAAAGAAACAGCATAGCATATTAGAAACATTTGCCCCAATCAGGGCATACTGCACTGTATACATTATATAGGCCTACAATGTAACATAACCTGTTACCTAACTGGTTTGGTACCATAAATTGAGGCTTGTCTCCCTGGCTGTGTGTTGTCATTTAATCCTCATGTGTGGGTGTAGTCTCTTGCTCGCCACCACAGTCGTCATCATCATCATCATCAGCCGCGGAGGCAGCAGGGCGGTAATAAAGCTCATCAGCATGAGAGGCGGACCTCCCTTCATTAGAATTAATCTTCCTCCCTCGCCTCGTCTCCCGCTGCTCTCTTAAAGGCAGGATAAAAATCCACTCAGGAGACACACTAAGGATTCATCTCACAAAGTCACACTCAGCCGCAAAATGGGACAGCACCACAATGGTACCCAGAGAAATTGCTCCAAAGCCTGCACTTGGCTGTCCAAAGAGGGTTGCTTGAGCCCACCCCCCGCCCCCACTCCCCTCTCCACGCGCGCACACACACACACACACACACACACACACACACACACACACACACACACACACACACACACACACACACACACACACACACACACACACACACACACACACACACACACACAGAGCAACCCACATCTCTTCCTGTGCCATTGGCATTTCCATATAGAAACAAGACATACTGTATAGGAGTAGATAAACATGTTGTCAATATAAGAGCATTGTATCCACTGGGCTTAAAGTGTCTGTGCTTTTATATTCTGTTTATGTTGCTATATATTGACTGTATTCAGCTGAAAAGGGGACAGTCTTTTTAGCGCAAGGCTCTAAGGATAGCAATGTCGGTCAGTTAAAATTTGCTCCTACATTGCTAAATGGTTCTAAAGGTGACTTGTGCCTGCTAAACTGAAAACGGTGTCAGTTGTTGCAGATGACATAAGGTTTTAAACTGTAAGTCCCACTTGGACCTGCTTGTTATGAGAGCACAGTGTTCTAAGGATGGCTGTGTGTCAGTTGTTCGCTCAGTTAAATTGATTCAGTTGGGTGTGAGGAGCAGCACAGTCTCTAGGGGCCACTACAAGGGCCTTTGGACTCTTGTGTTGTGTCCCAGTTCCATACAATCTTAATCCTTTAATGTACACAAATCTACGCTGTACTGTGCAGTGCAGTTTTTAAGTGTGGTGATAATGGACACTACTTGTGCCGCAGTGGAAAGAGGGAGAGATATGGAGGCTATGCTCGTGACATCATCATACCAGGAAGTTATGCGGGAATGCCTACTGATTGTATTAAACAACGTTAAACTTACCAACATTGCAGGTGTACGGAAAGCTTGAATTATCCTCTTTCTATCTGCAACGTGTTTGTTCCATAAAAATCCACCATAGACATGTTATGAGCTACTTTCTGTCAAGAAATTCTGTGCAGATGATAGTCTGAGTTTGGAAGCGTTCGTTTTCAATAATGCGATGTCCTGCTGCCTCCTGCATTATGTGCAATTTAGATGGCCAAGTAATTTACAACGAGCGCTTCCAAACTCCAATGCTCCATGCTGCTCAATGTTTTGCTCAGTCTAGATGAGGGGGCCGTGTCACAGTGGAAAAGTGATGCATGTGCATACTCTAATTGGTAAATGACTCTAATTGGTAAATGGTGCATTTATGTAGCCCTTTTATCCAAAGCGCTTTACATACATAGATTGTGCATTTCATTACATTCAGCGATGGCGGAGGAAACCATGCAAGGCACATCAGGAGCAATTAGGGGTTCAGCGTCTTGCTCAAGGACACTTTGACACTAACTCTGGGGGAGCCCGGGATCAAACTGGGAACCTCACAGTTTCCATCTGACGTTTCTACCGGTTACTCTACCCCTGAGCCACTGCTGCCCAGTACTCTGTTCTCACCAGCATCGGCTTCCTATAGCATTACCTTGACTCAGTTACTAAAATGCTTTATTAGGCATTAGGTACAGTATCCTTTTATCCAAAAAGTTACATGAATTGAGACAACCTAAAATGGTGACCGCTTCATATCATGGTGCTTCTAGTTTGCACGGAAATCAGCATGAATAGCTGAATATTCCGCCAATCAACTCTGACTCCAACGAACAAAGTTGACCAACATACAATGGACAAACTGTATTTTATATATATATATATTAAAAAGAATTGCGGGTTGCCGGTCTCAGCGCATGGTATATCCTTACAGGTTATCGTACACTGCGCAGGAATAAATTAGATTCCTTGAAATACAAATCAAGGAGCATAGGGTGAATCCTGCTCTTATGGTTGTTGCTGTAATGAGACCGTTCTTTGTAACCCAAAGATTAATGGATGTATTTTTTTTTTATTAATCTGTGAAATTAAATGGTTTTATAATTAAGTTATAATTTATTTGTCAGACTGTCTTGAAAACGACTTAATGTAATATTATTGCCTAAAATGAATAAAATGCCTTTAAACAAAAGTCAGCCCTAAGCAGTCTTTCCTATCTAAGTAAGTAACTTTCGGGGTAGCGGTGTCTCAGGGGTAGAGTGGCCGGATGGTAACTACAAGGTTGCCAGTTCTGGCTTCCCCAGAGTTAGTGTCGAAGTGTCTTTGAGCAAGACACTGAACCCCTAATTGCTCCTTTCTGCCGCCATCGGTGTATGAATGTGTGTGTGAATGGGTGAATGTAATGGGTGAATGTAATGCACAATCTATGTAAAGCGCCTTGGATAAAGGTGCTATATAAATGCACCATTTAAGATGAGATCACCAGGGCCTGTGAAAGCTAGTGAGCTACTGAGACAGGCAAGAAGCCAAAACCAGCAGGCGTATAGAGTACTACCGGTACATCAGTCATGTTGTCAGGCAACAGTACTGTAGTTGAGTGTGTAGACAGGCCGTCTGGAATTGAAAGGTCACTGGTTTGCCCAGTCAATGTGTCATAGTGTCCTTGAGCAAGACACTTAACCCCTAACTGCCCCCCCCCCCCCACACAATAAAGGTCTATCCCATTGTGTCATCATTCTGAAGTGACCACTGTGTCATTATCTGGATTCAAAGGCCAAATGGAAATGAACGGGAACTCAGCAATGCAGCCTCAGCAGCAGGTGTCCGCAAATCCTTCTTTTCTAAGAGTCAGAGGATTTGCAGTGAGTTGGAGAACCAGACTGTGATTGAGGTGACTGCAGTCTGACACTTTCCCACCATCAACATAATTCTCAACACTTTGGTTGACAACCTTCGCTGTTTTCTTCAGTTTTTTTTCAGCCTTGCAGACATGAGTCATGTGGTGGTAGTCAACACGAAACACTATGGTAACCTTTCTTGATTGTGTATGGTTTCCGATGTCTGTAGTGGTGTCACACTTTACCACTTAAGCCCTATATACTTTGCCATACGATGAATAGCGAAAATAGCCAATCTACAACCTAACAAAGCATTGCTATGCAACGTGTTTCTGAGCTTGAAGATTGCTATTTTATCTATTTCAACATTTTTATATTTATTTGGGGGATTTAGTTATAATTATTTTGTAATATTTGAAAAAAAAAAAAAACTTTTTGTTTATGACATACTCAATAGGGAAGCTAAGATTAATGTGGTCTCTGATCTGGAAGCAGACAATGTGTTGAGCTGTGCATGGATAGAAGATCCCTCCGGCAATAATGGATTCTCATCTTGGGCTAAACTCTTCACACGCCCTCTGTCCCTCGGTGTCGCTCTCATCCATTATTCTTTAATTCTTCCGTTTATCATTCTCTTTTTGAAATACCTTTCATCAAGATCTGGACTTGATGATGAATCCATGAATGTTTCCACTGTGCCTAGTTAGATTTCATTACTGGTACACTGGCTTGTTTAATAATGATGGAAATCCTGCCACGGCCAATGTCATTGGCAGAAACGAACTCCAGCGGTGGTTTCTAAATGATGTGCTGGTGTTCTGTGATTCACGTCCATCTGTGCCTTGGGATTTTGTGAATATACTAGCAACAAAGTATGCAATATGTACACTTTACAACTATACAAAACTTATTTTTATTTACTATATCACTACTTTGGGACGTAAGTCGGGACTTGATCACCCCGGCTGGGTCACCCGAGTGAGGGGTATGATGTTGGAAGACCCGAAACCCAGATGACCTTGGGATACATCACTGAGGATACGTCCCAGTTGCATCCTAGCGATGTTTTATAGTTCTTCGTTTTCTATTTATAGTGACTCATAGGAATATACTATGTGACAACCGGGAATAGTCGGAATGTAGACGGCACCCGGGTAAGCAGTTTGGGTTAGCACCCCAGCCTGTGTTTACCATGAGGAGGTCGCCCCCCACGAGAGGCCTTTAGGAGGGCCATTCAAGCCGCGAGTGACTCCTGCGGCACCACTGTCGCCTTGCCGGTGGAGCCTGCGAAGTCCACCACTCGCGAATGAAGTGTCTGGTGCTTGGAATCTGGTGCAACGCACAGGTCCTGCAGGTGACCCTGGTGAGAGCAGGAGAGGACCTGGTGAGACGTAGGAGATCAGGAAGTGATCCCACAGTGCCTAGTCCCTCCACCCGCCGGATGGCCCGCCCAGTACTGGCAGAGTAGTTCTGGAGCAGTGAATTGTGTGTCCCTGGTTTTTCCCTAATGGGACTGATCGAGGGTAGCTACTGGGACCTAATTCGGGACTTGATCACCCCGGCTGGGTCACCCGAGTGAGGGGTATGATGTTGTGAGACCCGAAACCCTGAGGACCTTGGGATACATCACTGAGGATACGTCCCAGTTGCATCCTAGCGATGTTTTTTAGTTCTGTGTTCCAAAAATAAACAAATCAACCAGGCGATTCCGTTAGGTATGTGACCCTGTCATTTTTATTTTGTAAGGATTACATTTCATAACGTCTGTGTTTGGACAATTTGGATACATTTGTCAGCTACTTTTTCCCCACCAGTTGATGCTTCATATCCACATGAGTAATGCCGGGGTGATTTGTTTATTTTTTTGTTCTTATATGACGCAATCTAAGATTTCTCTATGAGGAATTTCTATTGGTGTTAGTCTATTACCGTAGTGTAGTAGTTTGACTTCCCCAATGGTGTGCCATGGGAACAAAAGTTTAAAACCACTGATACTGAGCCAGAGAAACGGTTATGTCATGAGGAGCCATAGCGTATTGCTGTTTTCACTTTGTACAGGCTTGTATTGTCATGTTAATATCCGAATTTAAAATTTCTCAGAGGACAAGATTATGAGGCTTTCTGGAAGGTCGTTGTTTTTTTTACTGGGACGTGTGACTTCATTTTAGACCTTTAAAAAAGAATTGAAAGTCCAAAATGTCCCTGAGTGTTGAATGCAGTCTGCTGCCACGCTATGATAAACTGAAGGGCGAGAAGTCGACATAAACACTTGAAGCTGACACAAAGTGCAGCAGTATCTGTGAGGATACTCTGGGTCACTTTGGGTTAACTTTTCATAGAGCCAGAGGGCGAATTCTGTATTGCTGTAGAGTGTAGACAGAGTATAGAGTATGACACATCTACAGGACAGGTTGTCATTTCTTTACCATCAGCATCCTGAGGTTTTAGTCATTGAAGTAGTTGTTCCTTATGAAGCATTTAAGCTCACAATGCTTTGAGTTGTTGTGATCTTTCAGCATGCAGCAAAGTGTAAAATCTGCCATTGCGACGACATCAAGGCCCCGCCGTGATTGTCGACAAAATCAACTGTAGATTAAGCCAACTAAAATCACATGATATTTAGTCGGCTAAAACTAAAATATGCCTGAATTTTATTCAAAAAACTATGACTAAAACTCAAAATCAACACTGATTGTTGTGGGTTCAAGTCCCATAACTATGTGGATTAGAGTCCCTTTTGTTGTAAAAAGAATAGCTCTGTGGGGTTCGAGTGGTGTGGGTTGTAGTCTAATCAAACCCCGTAACTAGTGGGGGAGAGAGCAGTGCTTCCTGTGGTACCTGCACTAGCTACATATATATATATATACTCATATACAGTATATCCGTTTCTCAGACGTGTTTAAATTTAACAGTGTTTTTACTGTACTTCACTATGATGTCATACATGTGGGAGTTATCAATGTAAAATGTACAGGATAACAGATACTGAATGATTATGATTATGATTAGGACTGATAGTTAGATTACCATGCCTCAAACATGGCTGCAGTCACATGGCAGGTGTACCACTGAGGTGGGTCGGCTGAGACAGTCAGCAGCAGAGAGACAGAGAAAAGAGCTTGGCCTCATGCCCTCCCAGAGTGAGATGATGGAGTGGAGGATTGGGCCCCCTGCACAAATCCACCTTTGGCGTTATTGGGACTATTTATAGAGAGGTGTACACGTGGCAGCACAGCACACACATACACACACACACACACACACACACAAACACACACACGTGCACACACGTGTGCAAACGTGAACCCTACAAACCCTCCCGCGCACTCAGATCAGCCAACGCAGGGAAGCTGGAAGTACCCTCACTAAAAACGCCGGGACAACGCTCCACACGTCCCAAACTCTTCTCCCTTCTGGCTCCAAAACTGTGGAATGCACTTCCCATTGCAGTCAGAACTGCAGCATCACTCCCAATCTTCCGCCGTAGCCTGAAAACCCACCTTTTCAGACTCCATCATGGCCCATAGCACTTACCCTAACCCCTTAGATAGCATTTCTGTTGGCTTAGATAGCATTTGACACAGACTTATAGCATGTTATGTAGACAGCACTATAATTGTATTGTATATAGTCATAGCACGCCATAGTACATATGTATAGCATAGTAGTAAATATGTATAGTTTATATGTATAGTGTATGTATAGTTTCATTATATAGATATTCCACTGTTACTTTCTTAGCTTACGCATGTTTCATGATAAATGCTTTTATGTGATGTATTCCCATGCTGTTCTTGCTTAAAGGTATATTCAGTGATTTCACTTAATTCAAATATCACTTATTTTTTTGTTTTGTTGTGATAATCCTCCCTACTATAGAGTGTGCTGGCCATATATGGAGTTCCTCCCTGTCCCCAGTTAACCCCTGGGGGTCAAAAAACCTTAGGTTTCGTTTTTGATTCTCTATCCTGATTGGACGAAAGGCTGGGTCCCACAGCCAAAAACGAAACCTAAGGTTTTTTGAGTGAAATCACTGAATATACCTTTAAATGTAAATCGCTCTGGATTAAGAGCGTCTGCTAAATGCCTAAATTGTAAATTGTGGACGCACACACCAATATTCATCACAACTTCACATGTCACTGATGTCAGCCATGTGTACTACACTTCACTCATTCACTTACTGTTACCTACACACACACACACACACACACACACACACACACACACACACACACACACACACACACACACACACACACACACACACTCTCTGTCCGTCCATCTATCTATCTACTGTATGTATGTCACACTTCTTCACTCACACATATACAAATAGTATTTTTACATCTATATCTGGCCTATTTATCTCTCACTATTGCTGTCTTCCCTCTCTCTCTCTGTCTTCTCTCTCTCCCTCTCTCTTCCTCACACACTGTATTCCCTTGTTCTCAATCACTCCACTATAGTGCTCTTCCTCAGCCGGCACACACACACAAGTCCATCGCTGCGTTTCCACGGCTCTGTTAAATTATTCACATCAGGGCCATTACTGGGAGAACTCGCCCCCCCTTTACGACCAACCCACTCACCCCGCACCCTGTACCGCGGCCCCGAAAACCCATCAGGATGAGACAGGTGGTCCGTGAGGATCGGAGGGTGGTGGGGTGTGGAAATTTTTTCCGGACTTTCACCACAATGGAGTGAAAGTGCTCGAGTCTCTGTATACTAGAGATGGATCACTCCCAGTGCTGTCTCTGTGAATTATTGAAGATGGCCTGCTCTGTTAAATCTGTGTGATTTCAGGCTCTCGACGCGTTGAAAGACGGATGACTCCGCCGGAGTCAACGGTCATCTACAGAGGCCTGTCACAAGTGTGTTCATCAGTCTTTGCGTCTCCGGGAGTTACGGGTCCATGTTAGTGAGGGGTGTCAGTGAGCAGCATATGTACTACTAGCGGGGCACAGACGTTGGTCCGACGTGCAACAGTCCGACATAATTATGCGGGGCTGATTAAGAATCACCCGTGGCTTCCCTGTGAGGTTAGTGTTAGGTTAGGGTTTGGGGTAGGGTGTAAGGTTAGTGTTAGGTTAGGGTTTGGGGTAGGGTGTGAGGTTAGTGTTAGGTTAGGGTTTGGGGTAGGGTGTGAGGTTAGTGTTAGGTTAGGGTTTGGGGTAGGGTGTGAGGTTAGTGTTAGGTTAGGGTTTGGGGTAGGGTGTCGGACTAATGCCTGTCGGACTGTTAGGACGTCGGAAAAAAAAACATGCACCCACTACTAGCAAGTAGCAACACTGTTTCCTTGGCAAGCTAACATCGATCCCGGCGTGGGAAAGTCCTCAACGCAGAGCCTCTTGATGTATAGCAGCATCCTGTTTCATCACACTGTACTTATCTAGATTTTCTGCACTTATGCGGCTTACTAGTGGCTGAACGTGAATCTTTTAGGGGAGCAGATTTTCTAACCCAAAGCTATAGATGCCAGAGAACCAATAACACAGTATGAAATCCATGCATAATGTCATGCTGGTGCACAGTATGAAATTGCTCTTATGAAAGTGAAGGGGTGACAAGGTTTTTATGGGCTGCTTTTATCTGGATTGTGGCATCGAGGGATCTGTATATTCCAAAGATCAAAACCAAAAAGGAAATCAACCAACAAAAGAAAATCCTTCTCCATCTGTCCCAAATCTGTTCTAACCTTCTCTAAAGAACCGGTTTGACATCCCAGCTTAGGATGTAATATATATAGGAAATATTTCAATGCCTAAAACTGTGTTGTTCAGCCTTCATTGCCCTCATAACTTTCTTCAATGCTCCACTGGTCAGGGTGACCTTCTTGGTCGATTGCTCAATATTTAACCCCAACAACTCTGTCTGTCTGTCTGTCTGTCTGTCTGTCTGTCTGTCTGTCTGGTCCAGTGTTGCCAACTTAGCGGATTTGTCGCCATATTTAGCTTCTTTCCAGACCCCCCTAGCGACTTAATTAGTGAAAAGCTTCTGGCGAGAAATTTAGCTACTTTTTCTGGTGAATTGGGGATAAATCGTGTTGACAGTCGCCAGAGATAAAAACCCTCATTTTTATTAATTTTCCTTCTCAGCCTAAAAAAAAGAAAAAAAAACTCGGCGCGTCTGGCTCAGTGGTTTCCTCGTCTCGGCTAACCGAGCCGAGTCGAGGAAGCCACTGAGCTCTGCTGTGACAGCAGAGTAATCTAGTAAGAGAGAGTAATGACACTCCCGTAGTCCCGTTGACTCACATTGTAACAATGGAATGAATGCGATCATCATCATCATGGTGTGCTTACACCCAGAGCAAGAAAGGAGGAAGCAAAGCACTGGCAGTGGCAGCTCACTTTAGTCTGCTAGTAAAAATAAAATACACACGCAAATGCATAAAGTATTAACCTTCTAACTCCTGTATGGATCAGAACAAAATAGCGTTCTAAACGTTAGTTGAATTGAGGTATGTTTTTTTTTAATTACAATGCGTTTAAACGAGCAGCAAATTTTCCGAGTTCAGACAGCACAGAGGGCTCTGACTGAAACTAAACTAACGCTGTCGCTGGCGTGTTCATGGTTGATATCCAACTTTGTCACGTCACGTATCAGCAAGAGATGATACAAAGTGCACATAAATGACAAATGTTTTTCTGGGCTGGCTACATATTTTCGTTGCTAGGGTCGTCTAAAAGTCGCTAGGGACGCTAAAAAGTCGCTAGGGGCGGGCGCGCGCATATCCCACCTCTAGCTACTTTTAGCTACTTTTCGAGGAGCCACTAGCTATTTCCGTTACTGGGGAGTTGGCAACACTGGTCTGGTCCCCCCAGTTACCTCAGAAATCACGATAAATTAACTCTGGCCTCCTGCTGACAGTGCTGAGGCGGTGGCCGGGAGTCCAGCCCTCCACTCAGTGGCACACCACTGTATCTTTGTCATTTATCTAAATCCTGTAAATCAATTACAGCGCTCGAGGTGCCAGGGTGAGGGATTTGAGTTTTAATTTTCTCCCCCTGCCCGGGGACCACTGCAGACTCTCCTCTCCTCCGCCGGCATTGTGGCTTACGGTTTGAGCAGAGGTAGACAATTTTGTGGCTTACCATATCTTGGATATTAGCGGTTGGCACGTCTCCGTCTACTTGATGAGTTCTATATCTGGCAGTGGCTGCCTTGTGTTCCTCAGTGTTTCCCTTTCAGAACTTGAATGGCTCCAATTGTGGTCGAGAACAAAATCCTGCTGATCGATCAAGTTTATCTTATCTCCACCACGCAGCCAGGGATAAGTTCACCCTTGACATCCTTACCCCCGGCTTAAAGATGTTTGCTCCAATCGACAGTTCCAGGGACCACACTGTAGATGAATTTAATGGAGACTCTAAAGGCCTGAAATGTGGTAGTACTGCTTCTAAGTCCAACACATCACATGCTGCACTCCAAACAAAACCGTGATGCATGCAATGTAATACTGTCAACTGATTGACTTAGTACACTGTGATATAGGCCCTACAGTACCTTTGGTGTAGATTCACACATTTTGCATTCAAGGAGGTAGGATAATCTGTTTATCATTGATTATGGTACTGCACTTAAGGAAGATCAATTGATCTAGTTTCTAGTAGTAGTGTCAGCGTTGATTATGTTTGACTGATGATAACGATGACAATGGTTAACCTATTGACCTGTGACCAGATTCTATAAAAAAAATCTTCTAGTAGTAGTTCTATTAGTAGTTTCTATATTTAGTTCCAGTGACCCCCAGAAGCAAAGTTTTGAGTAAAAAAATGTTGCTGGGAAAAAATATATATTCAAAGATTTACACACATTTTCAAGAAATAATAACAAAAAATAGCAGATCTACAAGCTCATAGCTATTAGCATGTATATCTGCTATGTTTTCATAGGGGCTGGGGGAGCAGGCTTGTACCTTCATTCCTAAACATTTTAAACCGTTTACAAATACACACTGACATTTATCGCCTAATGCAGGACTTTCTTCCATTTTCTTCCCCTGTAGCAGCAATAGACTAGCCTGGCAGGTTGACTCTAAAAATAGTGTTTCGATGCTGCCTCCCCCCCACCCCACCCCCACCCGCCCTCCCCACGTACGCCCCAACCTCCCGCTATCTGCCTGTTTACTTTTACCTTTTTATCGGTTTGAAGTCTGCATTTTTTCCTGACCACCAATTTCAAAGATAGCATCTCAATTTCAGACAGGCGTGTGGCACCTCTCTGGAGACGGATGCCTTTAACAGTGCGTTGGCTGAGAACAACCTGTAAAATGATTTTCCTCTGAGTGATCGGCAGTCACAGCTCATTGCGTGGGAGTAGCTCTATCTAAGTGACGGCGATCAGATCATTTAGACAACCGAGGCCTTATCGGAAGTCAGACGGGCGTGTTACCTGGCCCCGGTTTCTCACCGCATTTAATGTCCATGTCTCCAAGCACTTTGCACACCTCTGATGCAGTCTATGGACAGAGCCAGAGTTGGGCAGGGAGTTCTTAGAGTCGATAAGACCAACTGTGTCTCTGGACTCATTGGCCTGAATGTTGTTATAGCATGTTATCTTTTACCACGGAGATAGATAGCCCTGGAATGTGTTAGCTCAGAGAAAGAGGGAGTGAAATGCATGAGTAAGAAGCCGGTGAGCTTTTTGCAACTACTGTGAGGGAGTGCACCACTGAACGCTCAACTAGTATCAATGCCTTCACCTTCTTCATTTGACCTTAGCCAACTAAGTGCAAGAGTTGAATTCCCCGCTATGTAACAGAACTAGCGGATGTTTCCTGGAACTGGAACACACAAGAGAATGACTGATGTGCAAACGGTAAAGAGTGAGAGAGGAGGGCGTGTTTGTCTTTGTGTGCTTGATGAAGCACAGTGCACGGGGGGCGGTCAGGTTTCGGTCCCACTCTTACAGAGCCAAAATGTATTTGTAAGAATAAACCCCCACTGAGGGCTGGAGGTGGCATTGGGCTGCAGAGTAACAACCTGTGGTTTTCGCTCCCCTTCTCTCTCCCCCTTTCCCTTAAATTCTCAAACACACACACATGCACACTTGCCTCTGGCCCCTAGAAATTCTAGAGCTCTTTTTAGCTTCAATTGTGAGTGGTCATGGTCGAGCTGCTGGCCTGGGAACAGCAGTAGCCAGTCTGTCTGTCTGTGCGTGCGTGTGTGTGTGTGCTTGCGTGAGAAAAACAGAGAGCAGGGAATGAAGAGAGAGACAAGGTAAATAGACATGGCTTGGAGAGCACACTTACATCTGCCTCCATCAAGCGGTTGCTAAAGCCGTGCTGAAACTCTAAGATGGCTTAATGCATTTCCAAGTGGCTGACTTTTGCAAGGTGCTCTTATGATGTTGATAACGTGCAAACCGAGGACTGTTAACAAAGACCTTGTTTACCAAAATGGCCTTTTAGGAACCACTTATCAACACGGCAGTGTCAGTGATGTCCAATCGTTTTGATTGTTCATTATAGTTCTCAAGAGTGTTTCTTGAGTTTGTTTGAACAGCTAGGATTGCCAGGTTAACTATGACAAATGAACTAAGGGAGGCAGGGGTATGATGGCCGTCACACACCTACATTCTATCTACTTCTTTATTAACACATTCTTTCAGGTGGGAAAAACGCAGGCTCCAAAATGTTGTCACTCACCCTTTCAATCTGAATCTCATCATCTTTTTGAGCGGTGCACACCGCTCCAATGACTGGCTTCGTGTGTCCCTATGTCCGTACTGTATGTCCCTATGTCCGTATCAGAATCAGAATCAATCTTTATTGTCACATTACAAGTAAGGTGGTTGAAGAACTTGGTTGTGTAGGCTCATCATGCAGTGAAAAGGTTAGAGAAAAGAGAGGAGCATAAAGTGCATAATATGACCAATGTTAGTGAATAATAAATAAATATCCGTATGTTCATTCATTTTTGGTAGTAACTAGGACAATAAAAGTATATTTGCTTTTCACACAGGTGTGATTTTGTATTGATAGCCATATGCTTTTAGCCGATGTGGAGTGGATTTATGGTGGCTGAGGATGACATTTTGTGCAACCACTCCCTAACGGAGCTATGTGTGTGGGTGGGTAGCTGGTTAGCTGGCTGGGTATGAGCACGAAAACAACATGGTTGTTTTTCACCACCTGTGTGCAACCTAACGCACACACAAATACACACGCACATATATTAACTGTATATATGATGCTTTCGGGTGTGCCCCCCCCCCCCCCCCCCCCCCCCCGGAAACCCCCACACGGAGTTGCACCACTCACTTCACACGGATGTGATTTTAATTCTCCCTCAGCTGTCAGTGGTAACAGCAAGACAGTTATAGTAGCACAGCTTAAAATGCTCACTGTACTTAATTCTTAATGCTTACTGTTAATAATACCATGAGGAGATGCATTTTATGGAGGTTGTCAAGTGTCTTTTCATTTCAACACAGGTTAATTTGAACCTGTGTTCAATGGATCCAGTGTAGTTGCAGTATTTAGTCAAGCACTTGTTCATAGTTTTAATCGGTTGAATATTTATAAAACCCACAGACACACTTTCAATCTGGCATTCCTATTTTGGGCATGTAATTATAGTCAAAAATAATTACAAATGTAGCATATCTACAAACATAGCATATCTACAGTACATGCTCACAATGCTCTCACTGTATTGCTTTCTATTCAACAACAGTTGTGATATGCAACCTTTTTTTATTTGATCTGGTTTAACAAACACTATAGATCATCAGGTTCACATTTACTTTGTAAATATGTTAAACATACAGTAACAGCATTTTTCCAATTTCCACTTTCCCCCCACGTACTGTACGTAGTACCAGCCTTCTGGTTAGAGTGTGCACTCTCTGATACTGGGAGGTCTTGGTTCAACTTCAATCCCCGACAGAGTCATACCAAAAGCTATAAACATGTACCCGATGCCTCCCTGCTTGGCACTTAGCATCAAGGGTTGGATCAGGGGTACGTCGCTACTACTGTACATACAGTACTAGCATCATGTCCCGAGGGTGTACTTGTATGTTATGCTGCTTCACGCTAAGGGAACAGGAGATAGGCTGCTGACCTGTGGGCCACATGGCTTGGGAATCAATTACTTTACCCTCTAGTACCTCTGCACCACCACTTGAGAAACACTGATTTAATGCATTCACCAGTACATGTCACGGTCTCTATGCTGTCACTCCATCCCATGCACATGACCCGTGTTATGGTCATGTCAAGGGTTAAGATGCTTCCATGAAATGTCTATGACCCTGATAGAACACCAAGAGAGGGGCTGAGGTTAGACTTGGTAGGCTGATGAGGTCGTACTGTGTCTGTTGTTGCCTTTACACCAACTCAGGTGCAATGACTTGTCAGACCTTGCTTAAACAGCATTTCAGACTGTAGGACCACACCCTGAAGGGAAATCAATGCCCTGAATGTGAAATTAATGCATCTTATTTGCTGAGGAAGAAAGACTGTTGTTCTGTTAGTTTGTTGTTTCTTTCATTGCCACCTTGCAGCATCTGACAGACAAGGCCGGCTTCAGTCTCTTAGGTGAGCAGATGAAAGATTATAGAGAGAAACATCCCAGGGGGTTATTATGTTTAGGTCTATATTTCCTGCAGCTTTTGAATATCCTTTTTTTTCTTTTTCTTTTTTTGAGTGGTGCTAGCCACTCCTATGCGGAGCTATGTGTGTATATGTATGTATGCGTACGTACGTGTATGTACGTATGTGTACGTAGCTGCAACACAGTACAGTACAGTACCACTCACTTCAGACAGGTCTGAGTTTTAATTTTTAAATTTTTTCTCAGCACATTTTAGCTAGATCTAAGCAAACTAGTGCTCCTGACGATGATGAGCTCAGCTGCAGCAGTTTACGCTACGCTATTATCCTCAAAAGGTTTTGTGTGGAACTCCTCCAGAGAAACCATTTGAAGCAGAATCACTTGTAATTCTTGTATTCCTGGATGTTCTGTCCTTTGTTGTAGGGTCCTGGTGGAGTTGAGGAGACACTGTCCGCTGATCCGTCGCTGCTGCGGTCCCAGCAGGCCGGTGTGCGCCACAGCTTTGTCCAGGAACACTTCCAGGCACAGTACAAGTGAGTTGTTCTATCTGTCTCTTCCACCCAGAAACCCAGGGTGCTATTTTTGGGGAAGCGAACAGGCGAGAAGCACAGTATGGCGGAAGCCTATAAGAAGTGTTTTTCATTTTAAACCCAATTTATATTTGCCAAATAAACTACTAGGCAGATGGAAATGCACAAAATGTCAGCCTAGGCAGTCTGCTCACGGTCCGATTTGGGTACATGAATATTTCGTTTGAACATCTGCTGTGATGCAAGTGTTATATAGCGCACCGTGAGCATGCAGCAGTCATTTTGGTGTCCACGCATACCTGTCCATGAGCAATGTCACTTTGAGTATGCACGCTGGACAAGAAGAGAAGCACAGGTTTAGATTCTCTATTCTCTATGTCTGCTCCCTGATTTAAACACTACATTCCATGGTGTCCTGAGGTCTGCCAAACAGAACCAGGCGATATATTCACTAATGTATTTTGTTCATTAATCACTTGATTTTTATGAAGGAGAAACCATTATGGATATTATGCCCACATTATTCTCTGTGATGCCCAACATAGTTTTGTTTGTTACAAGCATTTAACCATTGTTATGTGTGCTCACAACGCGTCACGCTGCACTGTGTTGTGAGCTTGTAGATCAGCTATTTTCAGCATCCAACCAAGTGTAAAATCTGCCATTACAACGACATCAAGGCCTGCCAAAATACATTTTAGTCGACTGTAGAATTAGTCGACTAAAATCTTAAAACTAGACTAACACTAAAACATTTCAGTAGTCTAAAATATAATTTAAAACATTTGACTCAAAAGTCTATGACTAAAACTAATCAAAATTTGCTGTGAAAATCAACACTAGCGTGCTGCTAATTTGCAAATGACACACCGTCTATTGCATCTCTTCTTCCACACCGTGGAGTCCCACAGGCATCGGAAAACACGCCACTTTGCCTCTGGAAATTGTCAATTTACCCGTTAGCTGCACGCCTCACGCCAATCCCAATGTCCCAAAATAGGGCCCAGAATGCGTGCTAATGGAGTATGACAGCATGATAGTGTGACCTCCGTTCTCCATGCATTCTTCTCTCCATAAACGTGGTCTGGCTGGTTGTTCATGTTGTTCATGGTTACCAGTAAACTGGGTGGATTTATGCATTACATTAGACCATGCATGCAGGAGGCTTTCCCTAGAAATTATAATATTAATATCCGGATCTGGAATTTGACAGAAAGGCCAGATGTTAATTTTATTTGCATAATTTATGATTATATTTTTTGACTATTTTCGGCCTCTTGATGAAATGACAGAATTGTGTGTCACCTAGTTCTCCAGGGACAATACCAGTAAGACACCCTGGGGGCGAGAAGCCAACAGAGATGTAGAGTTGCTGGCCGGCTCCATATAATTATGCAGATCTAGTATGTCGAACAAACCATGTATGGCTATACGTGGTTTGATGAGGTCAGTTTCGTATATCTTCATATATGGAGATCCAGGTGATGATAGTCAGCTCCACCACATATGGAGATCCATGTGTTGTACCAACTTGGCTCATTTAAGTCTGAGTCGCGTCGCGGCAACCGCACTGATCACAAATATATTGACATTGCCATATATGGGCTTATCAGGGATCTCCATATATGGGCATAACAGGGATTGTATTAGGGTATGCCCATATATGGACCTTATATTGACATTCCCATATATGGCGAATGGCCCCTGGCGATGTTGTCTACGTAGCGACTACATATATGCCCATATATGGAGATCCCTTATGATGTAACATGGTGTCATGTGATGTCACGATGCGTGACCATATATGGAGGGCATGGGGTGACTAACGGACGGACGGACTGGTGGGAAATGCACGTTTTCATAGTAAATGCGACCTGCAGTCGAAACTAATGTATTCAGTAAGAGTTAAATACATTCCATTGTTCAATCCATTTTTCATGCCTTGACCCGTTACCCAGGTCAAGGCAAAGCAATAGGAAACTGAAATAAAAAATGTCCCACTTGTGATCATCACTTTGAGTTAATCTGTTCTCCACAGTAATAGGTGGCGTATTTCAAAAAGCCTTCACCAGCGGACAGCTTTGTCCAGAGGCATTATGTTTTCAGGTTGTCAGTCCGTCTGTCTGTCCGTCCGTTGGATATCCTTCTATAAATTGGTGAAATCTCTGCATGTGTGTCCCCCACGTATCTCTGCATGTGTCCCTCCCACGTATCTCTACATGTGTGTCCCCCACGTATCTCTGCATGTGTGTCCCCCACGTATCTCTACATGTGTGTCCCCCATGTATCTCTACATGTGTCCCTCCCACGTATCTACATGTGTGTCCCCCACGTATCTCTACATGTGTGTCCCCCACGTATCTCTACATGTGTGTCCCCCACGTATCTCTGCATGTGTGTCCCCCACGTATCTCTACATGTGTGTCCCCCACGTATCTCTACATGTGTGTCCCCCACGTATCTCTACATGTGTGTCCCCCACGTATCTCTACATGTGTGTCCCCCACGTATCTCTACATGTGTGTCCCCCATGTATCTCTACATGTGTGTCCCCCACGTATCTCTGCATGTGTCCCCCCCATGTATCTCTACATGTGTGTCCCCCACGTATCTCTACATGTGTGTCCCCCATGTATCTCTACATGTGTGTCCCCCACGTATCTCTGCATGTGTGTCCCCCATGTATCTCTACATGTGTGTCCCCCACGTATCTCTGCATGTGTGTCCCCCACGTATCTCTGCATGTGTGTCCCCCACGTATCTCTACATGTGTGTCCCCCACGTATCTCTGCATGTGTGTCCCCCACGTATCTGCATGTGTGTCCCCCACGTATCTCTACATGTGTGTGTCCCACGTATCTCTGCATGTGTGTGTCCCACGTATCTCTGCATGTGTGTCCCCCACGTATCTCTGCATGTGTCCCCCATGTGTGTCCCCCACGTATCTCTGCATGTGTCCCCCATGTGTGTCCCCCACGTATCTCTGCATGTGTGTCCCCCACGTATCTCTGCATGTGTCCCCCATGTGTGTCCCCCACGTATCTCTGCATGTGTGTCCCCCACGTATCTCTACATGTGTGTGTCCCACGTATCTCTGCATGTGTGTCCCCCACGTACTGTATCTCTGCATGTGTGTCCCCCACGTATCTCTGCATGTGTGTCCCCCACGTATCTCTGCATGTGTCCCCCATGTGTGTCCCCCACGTATCTCTGCATGTGTCCCCCATGTGTGTCCCCCACGTATCTCTACATGTGTGTCCCCCATGTGTGTCCCCCACGTATCTCTACATGTGTGTGTCCCACGTATCTCTACATGTGTCCCCCCCACGTATCTCTACATGTGTGTCCCCGGGCCCAAGTATCTCTGCATGTGTGTCCCCACGTATCTCTGCATGTGTGTCCCCCACGTATCTCTACATGTGTGTCCCCCACGTATCTCTGCATGTGTGTGTCCCACGTATCTCTACATGTGTGTCCCCCACGTCTCTCCAGAACCGATCAGCTTCTAATGCAGTGTGCATGTCCAAGAGGACCTGAGGAAGTGCGTGCCAGTTTATGCCCTTGCAGACATTTAATAATATTTTCATCTTTTAAAACATATAACATGAATTTAGTTCTCATTTCAAAATATGTTTTTTTTGCTAGCAGCATTCCTCTCTGCAGCCACAACTAAGCGTGTAACTTAATGAACCCCAGACCATTGCTTTTTGGTAGGAATCATTACCACCTCTTATAAAAGCAGACGTATGCTTGATTCCATGAGGGTTATAACATTTGATCGCCAGGTTGTGCAACGCTGCCCCTCCAAGCGCTCAGTGATGTTTTGGCCAGGGCGGTCTGCCCCAAGGCATTTCTGAAGCAGCTGCATCTGTGAGATTTCTGCCTGCATCTCCCTATAGCTTTATTTCAGAATCACTTACATGTGAACATGAATTTTAATTTCATATATGTACACAAGGTATGCGAGCACGACTCTACGAATAACAGAGAATCCACGTACTGTATGCGTGTTAAGCCTTCATCGATTGACGCCAAAACGTGTACGTTTATCAATAAACGTATCAAAAGTACATTAAGTTCAGTTCCGTGAGTGATGGTATGCTGTGTTACTTCATACATGTGCACTTTTAACAAAACACTCTGCTCCTTGTCGACCTGTGACTCTCAGTGTCGATTTTGTCGACTAAAACTATGACACTTTTTTTCCCCGTCGACTATCTTTTTTCATTGACGGAAACAAAATAAATACTAAGCTATGATGACAGACTAAAACTAAGACTAACTATATTGACAATTTCGTCAACAAATGACTAGACTAGAATGTTAGGGAGTCACTAGTGGAGAAGAGATCCAGTAGAACTAAGGTGTTCGCATTGTTCTGCGACATGTAAGCTTGTAGCTTGTTTGTATAGGCTCTACACATTTCAGGTAAGAAATAGGCTATGACAGTTACTCAATCTTGTTTAATTCTACAACTCTACAACTGCTAGTTTAAAACGTTATCAATATTCTCTACTCTTGCAGTAGTCCATTTCTGACCCTCTCAAGTGGTGTGGAGTGTGTGCACCTAATCCACGCCTACTTCAGAGCACAGCACGCTTCTGGTTGCCTGCCACTCTGTTTCACCTCATCATGACGGCAGCAAAGTTGAACTTCTCTCAGCTTTGGCGCTCTGCGTTTTGCTGGCTAGACCTCCTGCCGCTGAGGGGGAAGCAGTGGTCGCTCATCCCCATAGATAGACAATGCATTGAACCCACTGCATTCTGCATGAGGGGGAAGCAGTGGTCGCTCATCCCCATAGATAGACAATGCATTGAACCCACTGCGTTCTCAGAACCCAGCAAAGTATAATGTTGGTAACGTGACATGTTGCCAACTTGCCACCGAAGCATAAATCTCAATCAGGCTTCAGCAGCATGTTTGTGTTGGATTCCATTGCAATCTAGTGACTGCAGTCTTACGATTTTGAAAGTAGTCTGTGCCGAAGCCGGCATTTTGCCTATCTGTCCAGAGCAGAGTTACGTAGTGTACAATATAGTATTAATATGTGCCTCGCCGTTGGCTGCAGTTCTATACAGGGGCTGGTGCTCATTACATACTGTTACACTATGTTTAGACCTCATTGATTGTATTAGCATGTAATTGCTAGATACAGCACATACGTAATGGACATGAGGACCTCTATCCTCAGGGACACAGAGATGCCTGTCTTTAGAGAACAGAAACCTCATTACATCCACACAGCCCTTCCAGTAATTACTAGACAGGCAAGTATTCAACGACCTGACAACCAACCACCCTGTGACCTAACCTCTGTAACTCTTAAGTAGGTAGAAAACATTGCCGGCACAAGTACTTTGTCATAGCACTTACTTACTGTCCTCTGTGAAATAATTGGGGTTGTTGGCTTCATGTCGAAGGTCAAAGTGTTTTAACTGCGCTGTCATAACACAGTTGGTCACCCAAAAATCCCTAAAGCTGTGGATTACCGTGTTTTAGTTCATGGAGTGATGTGTGCTTTGTTCTCTCGTGCTATTATTGGTTTACTTCTCACTGGACAGTGAAATGTGACGAACCCCTGGGTCACCACATTTTATTATCAAGTATTTCTCATGCGGTTGGATGTTATTGCATCGCCTTGTTGTCGTATTATTTCATTGGGCTTGGACTCTGCCGTTAACTGAAACCAGAGTCCCTCTCTTGTTCCTCCTGGAGATAAAGGGGACAGTTCGGTCTTCACATAATAGAAGCATCCGACAGCTGTGCTCTCCTGGCAGTGCCGCCCGCTGCTGCCTCACTCAGACACTCAGCGAACAAGATTCTAGCCAACAGATGGGTGCACACTGCACAGGTTCAACCAGTTTTCAAAAGGACACTGCGTGCCAGGTGAGAGACATACTGAGAGACGTGTAAACTTATAAAACATATGACCGGTAAGCTAATGACCAATTGAACTGTTCATAGCAACTGTGTTGCTTTTTCCTCCAGTTCATCATCATAAAGGAATTTGAAGACATCCCAGAGTCTGTTGATGTCTTCGTTCACCTGCTAATATTCCCATTGTTTGTGGATTTTCCCCCATCGGACTCCTTGGTAAATTGGCAGCTTGATGCTAACGGTGGCTATACATCTGTCAGAGCGCATCTCTTAATTGCTACCCCCACTGACAAATGTTTCAGCTCTGACACCCTGGGGTGTGTCTAGACAGGAAGCAGCAGTCCTAGCTGCCTGGCAGGAATAATCTGTTCTTCTCTCCCACTCAAACGCAATATGCCAGCCAGGCAGCGTGCTGGCAAGGGAACAGAATCGCTACAAAAGGCAATGCTTTAAATGCCGGCAAATAGCAAACTTTACCATACAAATGTACATCATGAAGCTACTGTAGTGCTGCACAGCAATGCTAAACAACTGATGGTGTTGTGCGTGCAATGCTAAAGAGAGACAGTCTATTTGCAAGGAAGTCAACAGAAAATTGATATTTCTTTTGTATTATTCCTTTTTTCCTGCTGGACCTACGTTCAGAATCCAAGCCATTGCATGCATAAAAAACAGTGCCCAAAGTGTAATATAACATGCAGAAATTGACAGGCCAGATAATTGTCCCTCTAATAGCCTGGCTGTTCCCTATGCAATCAGCATGGTACCTTATACATTGTCACATTGCATCATGGTTGGCTGGCTTGGGCCTGTTTGTTTAAGTGGCAAGGAGGCCATTGATTCATACTGGAATCAATTAATTCCAGATTTGTAGTGTGAGGCAGCTTTGGGGGAAAAAAGTCTCTCAAGTTGCATTTTATTCAGCTTCATTTAAAGGGATGTCAGAGTGACAGAGCTGCTTCAGGCAGTGTTCATTTATGAATCTATTATTCATATTAGCCATTCTGTCCATTTCACACAGTGCTCAAAACTTTTCCCACAGGGAATTCGTCTCATCGGTGACTCTCTGTTCCACGTCGGTGGATAGTGCCTCTTTGCCTTTTGCCAATCGTTGCTCATTAACGGAAAAGAGCACTTACTTAAGCATGTCAGATTATGGCCCTAGGAGCAGAGTCACTGGAAGCCCTGCTCGTCTCTCCACGGCACGACAAGTCACCTCTCTCTCTCTCTCTCTCTCTCTCTCTCTCTCTGTATGAGTCCCCTGCCTGAATTAGTTTTACTCCCTGACTGACCTTTGTTTTGTCTTCTGTCCTGATTCATTTATATTCAAGGGAAACCATTCGATAAGTGATAGTCTGGCATTCTTTCAGATCATAAAGAAAGCCGAATCCTCTCTTTTTGTCTGTGCGTGCGTGTGTGCGTGCGAATGGCATTTTAAATGGTGAATTATGAGTCTTGTATTGAGGTTAATGGCCTTTTCCATTTCAGAGCTTTAATCCTTTGAATAAAGACTAAACCTGCCAACTCCATATTGTCATGCTTACTGGGGAGCATTAAGGCACACAATCTCCCAAGTCTTTGAGAGCTTTTCTTATAATAACTTGTCTTTGGCTTTGGGGTGAATTCCAATTCATTAATTCATTGATCAACACTAAAAGTCCCTTGTTGATGCCCCGCTGAAAGAAAAACGGTTTAGAGTAGTACTCCAAACCACGGTCGGTTCCTGTCAGAGAAAAGAGCTATGTTCAGAGTGTCTTCAGCATGGCTGCTTCTCAGACAGGGGATCTCTCTCATGCTCTGCACGCTTCTTCCATTAGGCCATCACCAGAATATCACCTCTTTCTTTCCCCTGCACCTTCTTTTGGCATTTCGTAGCATTCAGATCCAGCAGCGCATCTATGTTTTAGTGGTGCCCGGGTGTTATTTGTATGCACAGGGCACGGCAAGCTTTGCTGCTTCCTGTTGAGAATAAGACATCCGTAGGGAAGCCATTCTACTCTGCCAAGAGAGAGAGCACCGCTAAGAGCCAGGGTCAGCTGTGTTTGCTTGAATAGGGCTTTATGCACCACGCACGCATGCACACACACACACACACACACACACACACACACACACACACACACACACACACACACACACACACACACACACACAGTGTCTGTCAGGTGCCTTCCGATAAGGGGGACAGCATTTTTGGGCTTAATTTCCCATCGTAGGGAGACGCAGTAAAGGTTGTCAGAGTTCGCTGCACGCAAGCAAAAGCTTGTTACAAGAAGAAAACGATTTATTTTAAATAAAAAAGATCTTTCAGCTGTTGTCTGATTAAGAAAAGTACAAAAATGTACCTAATGCGTATAATATAAATGAACGGATTGAGGATTCAACGGTTGGGCTTTGTGTTTTTGTTAGACAAGCTGGGTGTTTATCCTGTATGCAGGCCTGTATTCTGACAAAGCCTTATCCAGATGTTGTATCACAGTGACAATCTGCTGTCATTCTTTGTTGATATTGCTGCTGGATCTTTTTCTCGGCGGCGTGCAAAGGCTTCATCACAACTCTCCAGCGGGACAATGCATTCTACACAGCTGCTGTCACCTCGATTAATCAAATACATCTTTAACAACAACAAAACATATTCTGATGAGATGAATGAATTTATGCTGTCTCTGCTTTACAGAACAGTCATTGCTGTTGAGGGAAAGGTGCACACGGTTGGATATGCCTCTGAATAGGCCTATATAATGTTGAAATGAGGTGAGATGACATCGGCTACAACTGACTGTACCGGCATCGCTATGATGGGAATGTCATTATAGGCTAAAGTTCAAAATAATCAAAAAGAAAGAAGATTTATATGTTGTTTTCAGTGTTTGTCATACAGCGTGTAAGTGGTTAGTGACAGTCATTTCACTGATATTAAATCCTACACATTTAAAATCCCATGGAGGCGAGAGGCCTGACTTGCCCAGTGCAAAGAAAAGCCAGTAATCAGGCAGGCATGAAAATGCCATTATCTGACTCATTCTTCAAATTAACTAACCGGAATAAGCAACTTCCTCCTTGTAAACCTGAAGGGGTAGATTTGTTGGAGCAAAGTGTAATTGTGGCAAAAAAAGAGAGGTGTGTGTGCGTGTGTGCGTGCGTTGCGTGCTGTGCGTTCAGATGCAGAGGAAACAGGTGTAGGGGGCGGGCAGCTCCCGGCGGAGCTCCCGTTCTCTCTGGGCTCGGCACTGCGTCACGGCATTACAGAGATCATTAGTGGCACTGGTGAGAGGATGATGCAACAAGCTGGAAATGTCTTGCGCAGGTTCCCATTTATAGGATCCGTCACCCCAGGGGGGGCTCCTCATCCTCCTTCACTCCGCCCCCCACCCACCTCTCTCGTTCTCACCACTTACATCACTCATTCCACCAATCCTTTCCTGTCGGTCGGATCAAGGCGTTGCGCGCGGAGCCGTGGGTTCACTCTGACTCCATTGTTCTCCTCCCATCTTATTACAATTGAGGACGTGCCTCATTCGTAGCCGCAGGCACGCTCAAAGCAAGACGCATGAGACATTTAACCACTTAAGCCCTATGCATATTTTGGCGTAAGGGCGAAAAGAGCTGATCTACAAGCTCACAACGTGTCGCATCACAAAGCGTTGTGAGTTTGTAGGTCTGCCATTATGGTCGTTTTCTTGAGATTCTTGAGAATTTTAAGTTATTAAAAAAAATTGCCTATAATGATATACCCAAAATAGGGACAGAGGGTTGAACGTAGGGAAATTAAGAATGTGTTTTCACACTTTTAGACCATATCTGTGGTCATCATGTGGGCATACCAAACAATCTATGCCAATTACAATGGGACATTTTTGTGTATTTTTATATCAAAAGTCCATAACAACGTGATGTGTGATGACATGCCGAGCCCTGCATGAATAAAAAATTATCTTGATTTCATTCACCTGGTTGATTCCCATTACTGCGTGTTCCTCCAAACAGCTGGTTTTGATTACAGAACTGCTCCTTTTTTAATGTCATTCAAGATGATATCCAGATTCCAGACAGTGTATTACTTGTTTTAAAGTCAATCAGCACTCTAAAATATTTATCTGAGCCACGGCACGTAGTAGACAGCCTTCCATTTCAGAGTGAAACCCAAAACACCATCTTTAAGTATGGATAGAGGTGCCTGTCTGCTTTGCAGAGAGAGGTCTTCTTCAGTGGTGGCTAATGTGATGCTGTTGTTCTCAGAAGCGACCATGGAAATGGTGGTGGGTTTGCGTAAGGACGCGCTGTGATTGGCCAATGCACTTGTGTAAAGACATGCTGTGATTAGCCAATATAGCCACACGCTTTAGCGTGCTCGGTGGTGTCTCTCGTGGCTCACGTTTGCTTGTAGACGGCACCCCACCGCCGCGGTCTAAAACTATACTTTATCCCGTACTACTAGTAGGAGGGGGGTCGTGACCATTCATGCAAAACCACCACCATTTCCATGCTCGCTTCTCAGAGAGAGGTCTTCTTCAGCGGTGTGGCTAATGTGATGCTGTTGTTCTTCCTCCTGTAGGTCTTCACTCACCTGCCCTCACTCTGTTGTTCTCCTCCTGTAGGTCTTCACTCACCTGCCCTCACTGCCTGAAGCAGAGCAACACCTTCGACCCGTTCAGCTGCATCTCCCTCCCCATCCCTCTACGGCAGACCAGGTGAGCACCTCCCCATCCCTCTACGGCAGACCAGGTGAGCACCTCCCCATCCCTCTACGGCAGACCAGGTGAGCACCGGCTCCAGAGTGAGGCACTGCTACTGTTTTGGAAATTGTCGTTCCACGTACATACATTTTCAATACACTTCGATAGATTCCAGAAAAAAGTCTATGGAGTTAACATTACTCTAATAGACCCCCAGGTGTGGTTTTAATATTCTATAATATATTATACAGTGTATTCTTGGTTTCTTCCTGAAAGTGGAAAGCCTTTGAGTCAAAATAAATACACCACGTTTAGTGACATCATAACCCTTCTACATCCTGACAGTTTTCTGAAAAAGCTATGTTTCTATGTCAGTGGTTCTTCGATTTTTCAAAAATAGCAGACCTACAAGCTCGGTGGCGCGCTATGAGCTAGCTAAATTATAACATAATGTTTAAAACATCAAAAGGGGTTCCCGCCCAAATGGGTTAAGTTCAGGTGGGTGGTGCTAAGATGAAAACCAGGTAAACTTAATGAACTGGTGGGTGTGGCCATATAAAAACATAATTTTAACACTTTCTGTACACAAAATCTTCCTCCTAGTATAATCATAGTACCTGATGATCATGTTTTAGGGGGAACTAAATCACGGCAATCCATCTTGTTCATAGGAGTCGGGTAGGGACAAGTTTTGGCCACTGCTACTACTACAGTGACAATACCGTCTGGAGCTGAGGAGTGGGTCGTCCCTGAGGTAAAGGACTCTGAGTAAAGAGGAACAATGTCACATTCACCTCAGGTCACAGTAACCCCTCCACCTCCCTCACAGGTCAGCTGGAGCTATAGCCTGTTCAGGAAATCCTGGCATGTACAACAAAGGAGGCCCCCATTCTTTCCTTTTCATCCACTCCCCCTCGTTTTGAATGTCTTAACCTCTTTCTTCATGTCCCCATTTCTATGTGTCTCTCTTTTCCCACAGTTTTTCAGACCTTACAGGTGGTCTGGTATGTTTATCGTAGTAAGTACTACTACCATTTTCCAAAGCAGGCTGTGGTTCGTTTAATTAATATAAGGACACCATTAGATACAGTTATTCAAATTCTACTTGCAGAGACTTGCGTGAGATCGATAATCCAACACATTGCAATTGGCTATGACTGCCTTCCAAAGTCTGGGGGGCCCTGCTGGCAATCCATGCTCCGAGGAATGCACTTTTCTAGTTTTATCTCCAATGCACACACACTGAACCATTTCCACTACTGTTCTGCACTTTACATAAAAAAAAATTTTTTTTTGCAAATCTGATTTGAACATTCCGTCTTCCACCAGCTGCTTAATTCTCCGGTCGTGGTAAGATGGGGATGGCACAGACACCAAGACATGGAGCTAATGACACAACTGCTGTAGAGCTGCTAACGCCTAACCGCAGATGTATGGGTAGAGATGCAGCTGTGTGCCCCCCCCCACACACACACACACCCACGCGCACACACACACACACACACACACACACACACACACACACACACACACACACACACACTGATATTGGGCTTGATATACTTCATCCATCCATCTTCAACCGCTTATCCATTAGTCGGGTCGTGGGGGAAACGGCTCCACCAGAGAGCTCCAGACTTCCCTCTCCAGAGCAACATTAGTAACTTCCTCCTGGGGAAGGAAGTTACTAATGGCCGTTAATGCCCGTTTTTAGCCCAAGGAGTGCTTTTCGTGCAAATCAAATGCTGGGAATGGGTTCAGAATCATGAATAACCCCTAGTTTGACATGTCACATGCTACTTAAAGCATAATTCAAATTTGAATGTTTTTACCGTAGGTTTTCAATGGTACCCCAATGTTCAACCTCTTGCAATTTAATTTGTTTTAGGCCCCTTTTTAGCTTAGATTGACTGGCCTAAAGAAGCAGCTACTCTACTCTTGAGTCTCTCTCGTGTGACTGAACTTCTCACCCTATCTCTAAGGGAGATGCCAGTCACCCGACGAAGAAATTTAATTTCGGCCGCTTCGACCTTATTCTTTCGGTCATGACCCACACTTCATGACCATAGGTGAGAGTAGGAACGAAGATTGCTCGGCAGACAGAGAGTTTTTCCTTCTGGCTCAGCTCTCTTTTCCTCACAACAGTGCGGTACAGCGACTGCAATACCGCCCCTGCTGCTCCGATTCTCCGGCTGATCTCCTTCTCCGTCCTCCCCTCACTCGTGAACAAGACCCTGAGATACTTAAACTCCTTCACCTGGGGTAATGTCTCATTCCCTACCCGGACTGCACAATCCATCGGTTTCCTGCTGAGAACCATGGCCTCAGATTTGGAGATGCTGATCCTCATCCCAGCCGCCGTACACTCGACTGCGAACCAGTCCAGTGAGAGCTGAAGGTCTTGGAGCCATCAGGACCACATAATCTGCAAAAATTGTGTTTGATATACTTGGTTGTGTGTTCACTGTGTGCACACTGGAAATAACAGATCTACAGATCTAAGAATATCTACAAGCAGATATTCTATTTTCGTTGCTTGACTCTGACACCCAACTATAAGTATAAATATAAATCACCCTTAAAGTCCAACACATCCTGGGCCACCACACTCACATTTAGTAGTCAACACCAGCTGCACCAACCTTCTAGACATACTGGTTGATGATTCGTAGCCCTCAGAGGTTTGGCGTGAGAATACAGCACAGTCGCCCTATGTGACATTTGTCTCTTTGATGACATGCGTCTCAGAGCCAAGTCTCTTGGCCACTTTGTGACGGTTAAATCTTTAACACTCTGTCAGCAGCAGTCCCTTAAATGGCCCCCGCAAGCCGTTTTCATCCTTTCTGACAGATATATCTTTGAAAGAGTCCATACAAGTTCAGCCAGCCCAGCCGGCTAATTCGTGAAATTGTTTAGAAGGGTTGCATTCTGACAAACGGCTTACCAAGCATGAAGTCACCCCATCATTGCTGTTTGCTGAGAGGCTGATGGGAGTGAGAGAATGTACTTTTGAAGGTGTACATAAAGATGGGAAAACTGATGGATTTCCTTTTTAAGACTTCCATTCATCTTCCTCTGTGTGAAAAGATTAACTCACCTGCAGCTAAACCATACGAAAGCCTTCATGCACACATGCAGTTCATAAGAAAATCAACATTTACTGTATCTTGTTGGGTAAACATGTGTCTGGCACTTATTCAACTAGCAACTGGCATTCACACTGTGTGAATCACACAAATCTAAACACTTGGACATTCACACTGTGTGAAACACAGTAGCCTGTTGTCACCAATCTAATCATGCAATCACGGCTTTTCCATTGGAGTGTTTTCTAACATTCAACATACCCATTTATTATGATCGACCCGGAACCGTACCGTGAGAAGAAAAGAAGAAAAACAAACAAACTCAAAGGGTGTGATTAAGTTGCGCTGGTGACAATCATAGTATCAAATTACAGTTTTAAATGAAGGTTCTCTCTCTACAGGTTGGAATACTGTAACAATTTGATCAATTCAGGAGAGAAAACTCACACAGAATACAGGATAAACAAATACAATTGGAATTGATGAAACAAAACAAAACATGAACAGACAAAATTGGAATTTGAACCAGAACACTGAGTTCCCATTCCAGACTGAAGATGTATTTCCTAATGACTAAATAGATGGTGAGATATGGACATTATTCACACAGTGTGGTGCCCAAGGGTGCAGCACGTTCTCACAACACACACACCACACATACCGTACCAGGATACCATCCACAGATATGGACCTACAAATGTTATATTAGCCATTATTGATGCTCAAATAACAGATCCTGCTAAATGATTTATTATTTTCATAATAAATGTACTGGACTGTATAACAGTTACAGAGTAGGCCTAGTGTATTGCACACACACACACACACACACACACACACACACACACACACACACACACATACACACACACACACACACACACACACACACACACACACACACACAAACACTCTCTTTCTCTCTCAGTACGCAGACTTGCGTGTACAGAACACTTCACAGACACGGAGGCACAGTACGCAGACTTGTGTGTACAGTACACAGATGTGGATGCACAGTACGCTGAAACATTGGTTTCCAGCAAACGGTTCACTGTGAGTTCACAGAGAGAGGGGTGGGGTGAAGGGGGGGCAGACTGGGACTTTACAGCAGCATCTCTGACCTGCTGCCGTCTGTCCTCTGGACCCTGCTGTGATCAAAACATCTGCCTGCATCACCTGGCATCTTCACCTCTCACAGCTTTAATGTGGGATGACACTGCCTGCGGCGCTTCCTTCCTTCCTTTCTTCCTTTCTTCCTTTCTTTCTTTCTTTCTTTCTTTCTTTCTTTCTTTCTTTCTTTCTTTTATACATATTAACTGTATACTGTATATGATGATTTCAGGTTCATCAGTACAGTACAGTACAGTACAGTACAGTACAGTACAGTACAGTACAGTAGAGGGACCACCTGGGGACCCCCACATGGTAACTCTGTCATTTCTCAACCACGTTGGAAGCGGGCGGCTCGCCGGAACCGGGAAGTTCCTGGGACCCCACGGGGATCCCCACACGGAGTTGCACCACTTACTTCACACGGGTGTGATTTTTTTCATTTAGAGTAGCCAATTATTTTGACCCATTTCGCTTGCCACTGCTGTTATTCGCTACTGGCTCACCCCAGTGGGAGCCCCCACTGGGAGAATGTAGTACCTTGCCTCGTCCTGCTCCTCCTCCATTCCCTGCTGACGGTAGATTCAAAGTCCGAGACTCTGTTGTGGGGGGGAAGGTACTTTACTCCTGCCCCAGCTCATATTCTTAAGATGATAAACGCTGTGTGACCTATACTCCCAGTCCCTACCATAGATTTAAAAGGGGATTCAGTTCACAAATGGATTTGTTCTATAGCCTCCAGCCCTCAGTAAAATTCACTGCAGTCTTCCTTCAATATTTAGTTGTAATCCTCTGTTATTATTTGAATTCCTACAGAGGTCCATTCCCAACTGTGTTCTTGGAGGCTGCACTGCAGGCCATGCTAGTTCCTCAAGTTCATTATGTTCAATATGCTGTGTTAAACTCCACAACGATTAAATATGCTCATGATGACGCATTTATAGTGGTTGGAGTTGGTCTCCCTACTCTCTATTGAGACATTTGACTCTGGTGTGGGGTAGGACACCTCCTGATTGACAAGTAGCCCTACCTAAAGCTCATAAGCACAATATATCTCCCCACGCCAAGTGCTGATTGTCTCTTGATGAGCTCAATATCCTCTCCACATCGCTCCTTATTTTCCCTAAACGTTGTCAGGGAACTTTTCAGCATAGTGTTAGCATCATAAATTAAGGAGAGAAAAGTCTGGTCTGAGGATGTTCAATTTATTATAAAGTAATTAAAACGTGCACGAGTGATGAAATCACGACCTCTCTTAGGGAGAGATCGGGGTAACATGAGGAAAGATGGACTTTCATTTGTATATAAAGACATGAAATCAGCAAAGGGGTGTGGCCTGACATGGCAAGTTCTGAGATACTGGGTAGCAACTGGTTGAAACCAGTTACGTTGACTGGCTCATTTAATGACTGTAGCAGTGATATCTCCAAGCAGTGTCTCGACCTTGGAGAAGGCAGGGTTAAGCAGAGGAGTGTACACAGCTGCGCAGCCTGTGCAGGCCTCTCACAATGTAACATGTTAAAATGAAAAATAAGGGGGATTGTATATGAACAGAGAATATAATTATTCCCTATCAACGTTTGTTGTGGTTATATATATATCTTTTATGACTTCCTATTATGTTTTAAACTGTTTTGTAGACGATTATCTGTCACGTTGTTGATTGTTTTCATCCTGTGTCTACTGTGTTGTGTTGTGTTGTGTTGTCCCCATGTGGGACAGTGAAGATGTGAACACGCTCCTGTCTGAGGCTGGGCCATGTTGACCTCCTGCCCCCCGCACGGTACACTCCCTCAGGGTGTGTCCACCTGACCCCTGGTCGTATGGTATACACTCCCTCAGGGTGTGTCCACCTGACCCCTGGTCGTACGGTATACACTCCCACAGTGTGCTGTTATTCCAGAGAAGCCATTACAGTACTGTATGTCCCTCCAACAGCCCCAGCAGCACGGCCCCCGAAGAGGTCACAGCGTCAGTGTTCCCCCGCCTTTAAAAAATGCAGTAGAGATGCCATTATTTCTCACACATAAAGTAAAACCAGGTCCTAATGATCTATTATTAATGTTAAAATGTATTGATTTATTCATGGAACTTGTTCTCCTTCTGTCCGTCCCTGGTCATTGGGGTGGCAAGGGGGGTGTGTGGGGCAGGAGGCTTTGATGAAAAATGGCAGGAGGGTGTTGGGAGCTCAAAGCCATTCCCCAACACTGTCCTTGACGGTGTGTGTGTCCTCTGCGACAGGCCCCTGTGTGTGACTCTGGTGTTCAGAGTGTGTGTGTGTGTGTGTGTGTGTGTGTGTGTGTGTGTGTGTGTGTGTGCGTCCTCTGCGACAGGCCTATGTGTGTGACTCTGGTGTTCAGCACCAAGGGACAGCGGTACCTGCGCATCGGCCTGGCTGTGCCTCTGTTTGGCTCGCTGTCCTGCCTGAGGAGGATGGTGGCCGACGAGGGAAAGATTTCTCCCGAACAGGTACTGCACAGCGGTCGTATGACCTCTCCACACTCTTCATACACACATGTAAAGCGTCTTTTGTGTGCAGTACGTTGTCCTGCACACATCTGGAGTGCAGGAGCTCAGCAACGAAAATTGTGGTTGATTTAACATCGGTAGAGTTTGGGTGTTTGGTTTAGAGTAGTGCTGCACAATTAATCGAAATAAGACCACGATCTTAATTCAGACACCTATGCAATCTCATTTCTAAATTTGAGCAAGAATCATGCAGCACTAGTTGGCTGTCCAATTCATTTTAGTTACTCTTATGTTATTGTTTTCTTTTGTTTCTTTTTTGTTTACATAAAGGACATGAAACAGTGACACTATGACAACAATTAACAACAATAAGCAAGACTTTTACAAAGACAAATACTGTAGTTACTCTTATGTTTTTGCTACAAGAGAGACTACTAGAGGTCTAAGTCAAGCATGTTGATGTTGTCTGTTTAAAGCCACAGTAGTTGGCTAGCAGGTGCCATATTTTGAATGTAGAAATGTTCAGCAACTACAGACTAACTACTGACTCATGGAAAAAAATTGAATCTTATGAGAATCGTGATCTCAATTCTTGTGGAGGGAAATCCACATTCACATTTGAGCAAGAATCGTGCAGCACTAGTTTAGAGTTCTGAGATTTATAATGCCACTCCAAAAGGCGAAACCTCCCTTTTATCTCTCTGGTGTGTGCGTGCGTGTCCGTGTCTAGGTCATCCTGACAGAGATCTATTCCACGGGGTTCCAGCGTTCTTTCTTTGATGAGGACGATCTGAACAGCATAGCCGAGAACGACAACGTCTATGCCTTCCAGGCCCCGCCTCTCTACATCAGGGGAGGCTTAACACGAATCTCAGGTAACCCCTAGCAACCACTTCAAAGCATGACACCGCCACTGTGGACCACACGCTGTCTGTTCATTGAAATGTGGCAGTAGACACTGGCTGGATGGGCGGCACGGCACCGTTACCGCTGTGTCTGTAGTTTCATTTGAGGCCATGTCCTCTGCATGTAAATGCGGTAACCTTAAAACTGTAGGGAGGAAAGGAAAAACACTAAAAATACTTGGGAAAGGATAGTTGCTCATTGGGGTTTGTGTCCGTGTGTGAAAGAGTAGTTTTCAAACTACTTAACAATTACACTGTCGCCAGAATTATACATGTTAAAAGGCCTTCATTCTTTTGACTGTAAGCTTGTTTGAGCTGCTACAAATCAAGTTTATTATTTATAATTGCAGTAAGGTTCAATGCCTGTTTATTTACCTATACTGAAGTGTCCGTGAGCAAGGCACTGCTCTTTCCTTGTTAGTTGCTCTGCAGAAGGATGCCAGAATGTCAACCCTATTTTATACATCGTTGTATGTGTCATGCAGAAATAGCTGATCTACAAGCTCACAATGCACCCACACCGCAATATGCCGTGTCGCATCACGATGCGTTGTGAAATTATTGTTTGAAAGTGTGTGAAAACGTCCCTACTTTATAATGACTGAACATACATTGATTCTCGAGATCTATGTTGCATGTCTGTCCTTCTCCCTCTCTGCCGTCAGTTTCCAGTGTACACGTCCCCCCCCCCCACACACACACACACACACACACACACAAAAGAAAGAAAAGGTAACTAAAACATTTTCCACTTGTTTTTTTACAGTAAGAGATGAATGGGAGTTCATTGCTTCAATAATGTTAATGTTGCGTGTCCCCTGCCTTATTTTGTACCGATGCTAAAAGCACTCATCAGAGTAAACAGCTGTACCACTACCGACTGCAAAACGTTCTGTTAGAACATGGTAATGAGCTTGCTTCTAGTATACACAACACACAAAGTAAACACACAAAAAAAAACCTTATTTGCTTTTAGATTCTGGAAACGTAGAGTATCAGCAGCCCATGGGAACTGTATCGAGGCATGTAAATTCACAGAGACATCTGCAAATTACTTTGCTGCTTTGTAGTCAGACTCAAGCGGGCGGCTGGATGCTTTCAGTGATTTACTACGTTTGAAGTTATTTCTTTGCAACCAAGGTGAAAACCGGCACCACTGTTTTGGATGTGATCGCCTTGCCCCCCCCCCTTTCCTTTCTGCTGCATCGCTGCCCTCCCCGATCTGATCTGGGATCTGATCTGGGCTGTAAGGCTTCTGAACACCATGGATCTGATCTGGGCTGTAAGGCTTCTGAACACCATGGCCACACTGGACCTTCTAACTCTGTGTTCTTCAGACCAGACCTCTGTCTGTCTGTCTGTCTGTCATCCTTTCTCGATTGCTCTGTCTCTGTTTGTTTCTCTCTCTGTCTAGCTACAGTGTGGGTGTGTGGCATGCGTGCCTTTCTTTTTCTCTCTTTCTTTCTCTCTCTATGTCAAGTCTGTCTGGCCTCAGTACAGATGAGAGAGTCCACCCAGGAGTCTTTATCATGCCCGCTCTCTCTCTGCCTACTAAGTCTGACAGCGAGACTTCACATCGCAAGTCACCACTGCTCTCGGCCAGACGGAATGTCTTCCTCGTTTTCGCAGCTCACAGATCTGTGAGAATCACTAAAATTCCCTGTCAACATAAACATAGAGGAACCTGGTGTCATCCGGGATGAGTTATTTATTATCAGTAATTTATTTTGACCGTAAAAAAAACAAAAAAACAAAAAACAGTGGGTTGTATTGAAGACTTGATCCCACAGCCCATGCATCTAATTGTGTATAATGCCTCTTTAAATCACAACAGCATGTCACTGCTCATAAACTTTAACTGCATCTGCTAATGGAACATACTGTGTATTAGAAATCAATACACGCTTGGTGATTAACATATACCGCGAACTCTGTTCTTTTACCAGCCCATTCTAATTCCCTATTATTTACTAATACTATTATGTGTGTATTATCATATTTTGATGCTTTGTTCCGTAACTTTGGACTCCCCATACTGAAGGGTACCCTTTCACATGTCATGTTGACGCTGACAGAATGCACATCATGTCAACTTAACATCATGTTAACTCTAAGCCTACACCAAACCCTTATCCCAACCCGAACCCCAAACACTTAACCTAACCTTAACCTCAATGCTATGGTCCGCGATCATCAAGATCAACATGGTGCAGTCAAATATCAAAATATGATGACGACAGAATGAGAATGGGTTATAATAAACAGCCCAGTGCAAAGAACTACCGGTAAAATAAGATTAGATTAGATTGCTGTTTTTCTACACACTTTATTCCATTGTACAGACTACAAAGACACAGCATGTGTCCCATGCTTGGAGCAAATCAGTGCACTATAAATCGAACTCTCAGGTGAATAAAGGCGTTCTGCTAAACTGTTGCAGTGATACAATAATTGGCCCTTTATTGTAATTTTTCCTTCTGCCCCCAGAATTAACCTGTGATCCACCAGAAGGTGCGGTGCCCCAGGAATGTCACTATTTCAAATGATATTTGGGAAGAAAAAAATTGGTTGTTTTTGTTGATCTGCACAAGGCTCCTAATCAGTTATCTACAAACTGGTTTATTAGTGAGTAAATGCTGAATCCACCAGCCTGGACATAATCAAAGCAGATAAAAGCCCAGATTACCCAGCTCTCGCCAGGGTCTCATTAGAGCAGCTGGTTCTCTCATTAGCCCTTTCCACGTTAAGGAAAAGGTTATCGCCATGGATAATGTCCATATACGTAGGCCTGGCATGTAATTAGACTGCATGTAAAATGTCCCTCTGTTTAGTGAAAGGCATTTTAAGAGCAGCCTCCTGATTGCCTGGCAGACACAGAGGCTTTCCTTTGTGCTTAATTAAGGTAAAGTACGCCGGAAATTGTGAATCCATTAAAGCTTCGTTTATATTTCGTTGTACAATGGTGGTGTCACTTTAAAAAAGGAACAGATCTACAAGCACATCATGACATAGTTACATATCAAATGCAACATGTTTTATATCAAAAGTCCAATTCATAGAGTTATATTTTTCTACAGCAGTGGGCTTTTCAGCCTAACCTGACGCTGCCAGATGAGGGCGGTATTGGGTAACCATGTTCCCCAACACAGCACTCATCTGGGATCTCTCAGGGAGTTGAGCTGACAAAAATCCGTTCCGTACCGAACCAATCAGCGTGAGCTAAGGGCGGGATATGTGCAAAACCGGATGTGAAGCTATATAGACACGTCAATATGATTGGTTGTGTTTGCACGCCCACACGGTGATAGACAGACGGTCCCATCCAATCATCTACCAAGTATCTTGAAAAAAAGGAACAGCCCCGTCATCGAATTTGCTTCCGCGATCCCAGATCCCAATAAGCTGTGAAACAAATTTGTGTAGCAAGCTTCTTGGATCTGGCAGCGTCAGGTTATTTTCAGCCCCCAAAAAGTATACAAATAAATTAATAATGATATTTCTGGGAAACGTGTAAATCCCCAGCATTCCTCCTTCCAGATATTGATGCTCAGTGCTCATAGTCGGGCTCATTATCCACAACCACATGCTACCCATCACTGTGATTGGCTGAGCTGCTTTTTCACTAGGATATACAAATAAATAATATAAATAATAAAAGGAAACTTGTCTTTATAAGGCATCCGCTGACATTTGGTATTCTCAATCTGTACTGATGTACAGATTGATGCCGATATGATTGTTTGGAGTGGATGTGCTAACTCAAGTACATAATGAGTCACTCCATCTCAATCAGCAGAGGTGCTTTCTGCAGGAACAGAAGATGCAATATGAACATAATAACAGGGTTCTGTTTAAGTAGCGTTATTAAAGAAAGTGGCACAGGCCAAAAGCTTGCAGGCAGCGGATATGGAAATTTCTTTAATCTCACTGTGCACAGAAAATAACTAAAAATAAATAAAAGACTGAAAGAAAAGACAGCATGCTTATCAACATTAGGATGAATTGCCTAATTTCAACCACCTCATTGTTTTTCTTAATATAGTCTTCACCTCGGTTTGACACCAACTACTTATATGGACTTGGATGGCAAGGGGTGTGTGTGTGTGTGTGTGTGTGTGTGTGTGTGTGTGTGTGTGTGTGTGTGTGTGTGTGTGTGTGTGTGTGTGTGTGTGTGTGTGTGTGTGTGTGTGTGTGTGTGTGTGTGTGTGTGTGTGTGTGTGTGTGTGTGTGTGTGTGTGTGTGTGTGTGTGTGTGTGTGTGTGTGTGTGTGTGTGTGTGTGTGTGTGTGTGTGTGTGCGTGCATTTGCGTGTGCCACGAGTATTTTATTCGAACCAAGCAAAGCCACCTCCATGGGATTTTACAGCACATAACGTACATGTACAACTAGATGCATTATCCATGCGTCCTCATAGACCGCATAAGCAAAAATTTAATTTCTTTTTTTGTTATGAGCGCGTACAGGACACAGTTGTGAACCCTAATCAATTCATATTTAAAAAAAGGCGTGAAAAGGCGATCTCTGCGCCTGGGGCATTTGGACAGGAGGCGTCAAAAGGCAATTATGGCGCCCAATGAGTTTTGTGACTCACTGTACTAACAGTAAAGTTACAATAGATTCATGCCCAATGCATTTGTGCAATCAGAAGTACATAAATTGAAGGATACATTGAAGCATGGGTAGTGGTTCAAGTCAGAAAGGAGAGCTGTCCTTGGGGCCTTTTTGCACACTACATTTTGCATTGGTAAATCACCTTTTAACTTCTTAACTTTTAAAGGAATTTAAAAACAGGCATACTGTATAGTCCGGCAGCCGACAGGCTTCTTTTGTTTAAAGTGGGACATTTGGTATATAGTCTTTTTTATTGGCCTAAAATATTGTCTATATACATACAGTCATGAATCCACTTGCTGACTGGCTGTCACTATTGGGGATTCTTTTGTATAGGGGTTTCTTGTGACCCTACCATTAACATCATATGGCAGGAAAAAATGTAAAAAATGTTTTCATGATTCTGAATCCATTCCAAGCATTGGTTTTGCACAAAAAACACTCCTTGGGCTAAAAACGGCCATAGACGTCAGCACAAATGTGATGAGCTCAGCACATTTGGGCAAGTGGCTATGGCTGTTTTTAGCCCAAGGAGTGTTTTTTGTGCAAAACTAATGCTTGGAATGGATTCAGAATCATGAAACCCCCCTAGTTTGACATGTCACATGCTACTTAAAGCATAAGGAAAGTTTGATATTTTTTCCTGCCATTGGATGTTAATGGTAGGGTCACAAGGAACCCCTATAAAAAATGGCCCAATAGTGAATGCCGGTCAGCAAGTGGATTCATGAATGTATGTATATAGACAATATTTTAGGCCAATAAAAAAATACTATATACCAAATTTCCCACCCGTCCACCTCGGCTGCCGGACTAATAGTGAATGTTCATTAAAGAAAATAAATAGCTCTGTGTGCAAGGGCCTTTAGACTTCATTCACACCCCTATCATGTTCCTGTTCCTGTTCCTTATCGTTGCTGTCGGGAGGAAACCTCATAACTCAATTTTTGAGGTTTTTTTGGCATAAACATTGCTATTGAACACCCTTTACGTCTGTGTGTTGTTTCGAAAATATTGAACCAATGGAAAGTAGTAAAAAGGGCTTTGGACAAAATCTCTTAACTCCATTGGACCCTCAAAATGTCTGCTAAAGCAACTAACTCCACCACCGCTTCCCCTCTCATGGAAGTAATTGACAATATATAAAGTTACAACACCAACTTTGATGAGGCTGTATTGTTTTGTTTTAAAAATATAAGGTTTTCTTTATTTCCTGAAAAATGTATATTTTTCATTTCCTGAAAAATGAACATTTTGGAGACAGCAGACGTCAATACGACAATGTTAATGTCTCCACTGCTGGCTCCAAGGCTACCCCCCTATTCCATCTGGACCTTATGCAGAGGATGAAGGATGATGATACAACAATCCTGCCTTGAACAGGCTTTGTAAAAGAGGCGAGACGGACAGTTTGTTTTGCCTGAGTGGCATTTGATGGTCATGTAAGATAGGAAAGAATTATAAATGAGTTCATTGTTACAGATAGATTTGTACAGTACAAAGCATCCTGATGTGAAAAAAGTGCTTTTCAAGTGTGACGAGGGCGAGGCCAATGTCAAAGTCCCACAGTCTAGGTGATAAACAGCTGCCATTGACAACATGCTCACAAGGGCAACATGATTCTTCTGTCTCCAAGTAATGAAACATCTGTAATGAACTCAGCATGATGTCACAATTGCACAAGTATTCCCTTTGTTTTCAAGCGGCGGCGTTAAAGGAATCTTCTGACTTCAGTATCATGTCATTTGCCAGCAAAGGCTGAGGAACAGATAACCGAGCTGCTTTGTTTGAAGTCTCCATTCTCACATTCCTTGCATTTACACCACAAACAGAGAACATGCTCCAGTGCAGGTGTTTCCCAAAAAATGAGCTCATGCCTTTGAGAGATCTCACGGCCTGGGATCTGGCAGCAGTTGATAGACTGTTTATTTTCAAACCAGTGTATAGGCGACGAAGCACAGAGCCTCAGGCTGGTGCAGTCAGCAAGTGACTTGAGCATCCCTCTAACCACATAAGCACCATTCAGCGCAAAACAAACCGCGGAAATAGCAGATCTACAAGTTCACATTGTAGATTGGTATTTTTTTTGCTATTTAGGGAATTCACTTTTTTTTTAATGTTCACCTACAGTATAATGTCATGTGTGTACCAAAATAGTGCCACCAGAAGTCATGTTGCTAAAGGACAATTTCTTCATCCATTGCCATGGCAGTAATATGCTTTTGTCTCACCCCACTGAGTTTCCACTTGTGGAGTCATTGGCAAGGATTTTACACATCTGCTTCAGTCTAGTGGCACGGCAACACAGGGACAGCAGTGGCAGTGGCTTTAGGTGCAACCGTCACCGAAGTGGAACACTTTTTTTGATGAAACCCCAATAATGACAGTGGGCTCGCACACAAATTGGTCACTATCTAGGTCAGCAGTGGCTGTTTGACAGGGTGCCCTGTGTGCAGCACATTGTGAGCTTGTAGATCAGCTATTTCCTGCATGCAATTCTATTTGTCCCTGGACCCTTATGTTGTGAACCAGCAGTTTAGACATTGACTTCTTGTTTATTGACTAACGCGTGCGGACACGTGTGTGCGTGTGTGTGTGTGTGTGTGTGCATGCGTGTGCTTGAAATATAAATATTACACCGAACATACAACTGCTAATTTTGTTCATCTTGTGTAACACATTACTATTTATTTTGTAGCAACCAGCATGACCATGGTAACAATGTTCTTTTTCTTTTCATAAACTGTGGTGCTACATACAGTAGTGTGACATTCCGCAGTACGCTTGAACTAACATTACCATTTTCATTACTTACTTTACTACATAATCGGCAAAAGACGACTATTTGACTAGTCGAAAACTATTGTGAAAGATTAGTAAAATAGTAAGAATAAGTATTCGTTAAGAATACCAGAACGCTGGCCTCAAAACACCGTCGCCTCTGGCGTACAACCGGCATACCTGCCCAGCCTGGTATTCTGAAACATAAACTCAGTATACTATGCCTAGTGCCTACACGGTTAAACCATAACCTTATTCCTAACCTTAATCTCAGTAAAACGATGCCAAACCCCAAAGTTATTTCTAACCTTATTCTCAATAAAACAAATACAAGAATACGAGAAGAGAACCCCCCCCACCGAGCGGTCAGCGTGAGGTCGGCGGGAAAAAAAGAGGGCGAGCGTGTTTTAAGGCGAGCCTCTTTCTGTGTGAATGCAAAGGCCATGAATGTTATTCCAGTAGAAGGGTTTAGCAGAGCAGTGCAGTGGTGGTTGGGCTGCATGGTGTTTAGCAGAGCAGTGCAGTGGTGGTTGGACTGCATGGTGTGCTTGTCTCGTCTGTAGAGTATATCTCTCCAGAGGTTAGAGGTGTTTAATTGTGGGCTTCCACGTAGTCTGGCTGTGTTTAGTCTGGTTCATCCTCTTCTCTGTGGCTGTTGGAGAAGTGAAATTGAAAGGAGGTTGAAAGTCCCTGGAGTCTAGGGGAGTGACAGCCTCCTCTTGCTTACACATAAGACGTTTATACAGAGGCCCAGCTTACTGGCGCAGCAGAACCAGGTCTAATGTCTGTGTTGGAAAAGTTGGAAATAATGGTGGATTAAAATAAGACTTAGAAGAACAGCTGGAGCTGACCTGGTTGTGAAAATTAGAGCTGTCTCAGTTATTATTATTATTATTATTATTATTATTATTATTTTATGGAGGGATGGACAGTAGGCTGACAGAAAATGAGGAGAGAGATGGGGGGTGACATGCAGTAAAGGCCATCAGGATCGGGAGTCGAACCCGCGGCACACTGCCAGACTGGATTACCAGCCAATGTCTGAGCCACAGCCCAGGCCATTTACTCTGTTTTAAGGTAGACCAGGCCCAGTGTTGTTTCTGTGTACAATATATCTGATTGAGTGTTGGTTCATACAGTATTAACGCTGGCCTGGTGTTGGTTCTGTATAGTAAAGTTGGCCTGGTCTTGGTTCTGTATGAAGTAAAGCTGGCCTGGTCAAGGTTGTTTGTGAAGTAGAGACAGAGAAATCTAGGCAATCCCGTGGAATATAGTTAACATACAGTATACTGCTATGTTGATTGTCTCTCTTTAGAGAGAACCAAAACTATTGATCTTGACCTTACTGATTAATTATCAAAGAATGAACATAAATAAAATGATTTTATTGGCTTACTGCAGTAGTATGAATTTGTATAAAAATGTGGTCTAAATCATTAGACCTTGCTTATTTGCTTTTGTTGCTACTGTATATGGCAATTGTGGTTAATGTTCTTGCTCTTTTTACAAAGACTTTATCATGTAGCGTATGATTTTCGTAGTGTCCACCCATTTGCTAGAAAGACAAGCAGAATCAAGCCCTGGTTGTTGAAGGAACAGTGAGTCTCACGTCTATCAAGCAGCTGATCTGGTTTAATTCACATGAATAAAAAACAGCTAATGACGAAATTTTAATTGAACTTAACTTAAATCACATAATCCTACAGCCTTTATTATTTAATTGTCGCACAAGAGCACACACAGTATCTCCTTCAGATTCTTCTCCGCGGTGTAAAGATCACACCAAGTGAAAGGTGGATAAAAACTGTGGAATTTGATCATCATAAATTCCTTCCCTTGGTCTGTGACAGCGTTTTAATCCGCAGTTTGAAGACAGCTTTAGAAAGGGGGAAAACCATCAGTGGGTTTACATTACATCCAGACCTTCTGAAATCTATACCAGGATGTTTAAACACATCAACATATAAACACACACAGCATACCTCCACCATCATTCATTTTCTGTGGTAGGAAGCAGGCTGTAATTCAGCCAGCAGAGAAAGAAACCTTGGTGGTACGACGTCTAGAAACGGTAGATTTGTGACAGCGGGTCATAAAGAAACTTGATTTAATGAGCGATGAGGCGCCTGAGTCTGCTGTGTGATTCACAATGATACAGGTCAGTGGTGGTGAGGTGACCTCTGCATTTTGACCACTTTCATCAATGTGTTTTGCAGGTGATTTAACAAGAGATTTCCCACCCTGCCTCCCCGTTAATCATTTCCATTCACTGACAGAGGTCATTGCTCATGTACATAAATTGCAGCACACAAGTTTTATCACCAGTTTGATTAGGCTGGCATTAGGCTACATTAATACAGTGGTTCTCAAACATTTTCATGTGAAGGACCCTCAAATCGATATGTACAGTATTAGCCTGCGTGGGTCTGCATGAGAGAAGGCGGTTTTGGTTAGATTAGATTTAGTACAGAACAGTCTACTATATACAGGTACTGTACTAGCCTAGGTGGACAGATTGAAACCTATGCTCTGAATGATCATTCTTATGCATTCTGTCATTGGACTAATTTCTAGCTAGTGAAATAATATTTAAGTTAACTGCATTCAATCTGGTGTCCCTGTTTTGGCCATTAAAAAAAAGCTGATCGTGTTACATTTGGCACCTTGTGAGTGTGTACAGTAGATCAGCCATTTCTGCCACTTAAGTATAAAATAGAGCTTAAATTCTTAAAGTGTTCCTCGTTTTGCTGGGGACCTCATGGAACCTCTCAAGGACCCCTGGTGGTCCCCTGACCCTGCTTTGAGAACCACTGCGTTGGAAGCCTATGATGCATGCTTTCTGTTACTTTGGCTGTTGAGGGTCCATCAGCCACAATCAGAAAGGTCATCATGTTGGAGCTGTGGGAGGTGCCAGCGGTGACTTGGAATAAGTCTTCCATATAGTCTTTCCAAAGCAAGATTGTGGAGTGTAAAAAGATACGTTTTCAAATGGGCAGATTTTTTGACCACGGGATGCATCAGCATGGCATCCGTCAGGCCACGACGTCACGTCACCCTATAAAGTATGGCTCATGAACAACGGCAATTTAATGAAACGCCGTGATATGGGGAAGGCATGGCCGCCGAGGATCGATCAATACCTTTGCTCGCCATGGCTGCGAGCCTAATTTACTGCGTGATTTATCACCTCGCACTTTTGAGCAGGCGCCTTACACGTCCTACTTTCCAGCGTGGGACGGAGGGGGACAGCTGCTGACAATATAGGACGGCTCTCTTTACAGTTTCATCAAGATCTTTGTCGTCTGAGATTTTGCTCACTCGGTCACACTGTACTGTTTTGAGAGAGAGATATTAGAGAGAGAAAGACTATTTTACCCATGCAACCACAACCAGACAAAGAGGGAGAGACTGACTCACTGACTCACTGACTCACTCACTCACTCACTCACTCTCACACTCACTCACTCACTCACTCTATTTCATCCATGCATGAAATAACCTGGGCAATGCTGGACAGTGGGTTCCGAAAGAGAGAGAGGGAGAGTGTTTGGGGGGAATTGAGTGGGAAGTGGTGCTTGGCACCCCACCAGGAGGCGATGTGGAGAAGAAACAGCTTCACAAGACCTCCTACTGAGTGCCTCTATCTAACTGTCAACCCCCATCCTCACACCAAATAGAAAGCCATCCTGGTGTTAAACACTTGCAAACTGGCATAACAAAATAGCAGATCTACATACATGATCACAATTAAATGTGTCGCATCGTGCCATGCTGTATTCTTGTAGATCGCAGTGTGACACCATTGTATATATGCCAAAGTAGTAAATTGGGCTTAAGCAGTAAAACCTCCCTATTCACTCGTCATCATTAGTGATTAGTGTGCGAAAGATGCTCCACCTAGTTTTGTAAACCAATCCGGTAGCCATACCACCTGATACAGCATAATGTGCTGCCAAGTGTCAATTCCATACAGTTACATAATATGTCAGTGTAACATTTATTTATTTTACAAAACATGCCGAATGTCATCATAGTGTATTTGATTGATTCCTAATAAGAAAGTGAAGATTGCATTGGTTGAAAAAGAAAAATTCCAATTAGATTCCCGCTCCTGATTTCCCCTTTGATTGCTCATTTCCTTTGTCCTTCAAAGTCCTTTCATCTTCTCGTCATTCCCTTTTTTTTTTATCACTTTCACCATCTGCTCTCCCTCTGATCCTCTCTCTCTCTCTGCCAGGTTACCACCACAGCCTGCCCTCGTCTCCCTACACCTCGGGTCCAGAGGGTCAGAGGTTACTGGCGTCGGGGGCCTTGTCGTCAGAATTCCTCAACCATGGGGTCCCCCTGAAGGTCCTGCTGCTGGTGTGCAATGCTGCGGGGGCGGGACAACAGGCTGTCAGGTAATGGCGCCAGTGTTGTCCCTGAACGCTCGTTCAAAAACCTTTTTTTTTTTTTTTTTATTCTTTAAATTTAAAAGTTATGTCCCGCCATGGACATGGCGGGCGTAAGGGGTTAAGGGTCTTATGCTGTTTACTTCCAACACATCCTGGGCCAATCGGGAGACCATCCCGGTGACCTTCAAATTACCAAATTACCATTCTGCTACAGTCGTCCCAATTCTTGTTTGAAATGGCATAGGTAACACTTTGACAGACATCTGATTCTCTTCTGCTCCTCAGTCTGTGCCACACACACGCACACGCACACACGCGCGCGCGCAACCCAGGGGAGAATAGGTACAGATTCACAATAAAATAAGAGGCTCAGAGTCAGCTTCAACATAAACTTAAATTGTCTTTTATTTAAAGTGTTCGGGAAAGGGGAAAACGGGGCAAAACATCAACAAAGGGTTCCTCTTGTCAGGGGCTTAGGCTTCTAGTCACTTGCAGTCCTGTGGGTAGAGCAGAGAGAGAGCCAGTGACTATTTTAGTAGGGGGAGAGTGCTGTGGGCTCTCCCTTGTGGAGTTCAGTCGGCCTAGGAGGGAGGGAGAGAGAACGAGACCAGGTGAGCCACAATACACGCACAGCACATCCAAGTGGGTCCAAAGGTTTGAGTTAGTCTTGTACTCACTTGAGAGATCTCCCTCATACCAGCCTCCTCATGAACAGAGAGATTCCTCCTTTCTCACTCCTCCATTAGTTCACACTGACTCACCAGACAGCTTGGGTGTCGGCTCTTTAACAGCTTCTGGTGATTGCCTTACTGGCTGCAGGTGCGTCCATGTCCAGGCTCCCATTGGCTGCAATACCTGTACAGGGTGATATACTCCCTCTATCACCTCCCCCAGCCTCATTCTGTGGGGAATAGGCCTGGCTGTTTCCCCTGGTTTGCCACAACACACACACACACACACACACACACACACTCACATATGCACACATACGTAGATAATTGGATGGTTGCAAAAATCAAGGTCATGTTGGCTCCCCCGTTCAAGAGAAGCCTGCGCTCAATCTCACCAAGAGGCCAGTTTTCAGACTGCCGAGCTGGAGGAGTTTGACATGTGGCATGATGGACCGATCCATCAGACCCACGGTCCGGGAGGATCGATACTCTGAGTCCAATCCCATGGTCCGGGAGGATCGATACTCTGAGTCCAATCCCATTCACCAGGCCGCTTGTCTCTGTCTCTCCTTGACTCCTTCAAATGCCTCGCCGCCCCCTCTCATTCGTCTCATCACATCAAAGCCAGGAGTATGATACGACACTGGAATCATATACCGTAGGCCTACTGTACGCTCTCTCTTTCTGATTCTCCGGAGAACAGCTTTGCAGGTAGATCCCTCGCCAGCGGAGCGAAGGTGCAGCAGAGTGTGACATCTGTTTGATTTCAGGTTCATTCTTTTGTTTTACCGCTGATTCGGGGCGAGATGTTCCCGTGTCATCTCATGTGTGTCATCACCTTAAGAAACATACTGTGAAGCTTACCTTCACCGCCATGCCCGCGACATCTGATCCCTGTCACGCTTGCATTTCAGTTCTGCTTAACTATCTTGTCTCATTTTAAATCACCACCATCTGTGCTGAAAGCTTACAATGATGTTGTTTTTTATTGTCATGCTGTTCTCTCTACATTCACACTGATTTACAATGTGTTAAGTGGCTCACTAAAGTGTAAGTGTACATGTATACGTATACAGTGCGTGTATAGGACACTGTATATAGTGTCAGAAATGTCGTTGTGAATGTCATGAAAAAAGGACCTCTGTTCCAGTTAATCCAATGTAGTTATTATTTAGTCACAAGCTCTTGTTAATACTTTTCATTGGTTAAATATTTATAAAACCCACAGAGAGACTTACGGTAACCTAACTTTGAACCTGACATCCCTGTTTTGTGCTTGTTTAAAAAATTGCTTTTGCGTGACACTGTCATACGACGGAGAAAAAATATGGAATCATTATGAAAACTAGAAAAAGTGCCCTTCCGGGCACAGGTCTCCACCAGGTTATCCACAGATCCGTGCAGTTAGAGGTAAAAACACTTTTCGGCCAGTTATAGCGCCACCTTGAGGCTGAGTTGAAATTGTTCATGTGGCATTTCGTCCTCGGCCTAGTGGGAATGTGGGTGCACAATTTCACGGAAATCACGCGATGTGTTCATGATTTGCAGCATTTTGTTTGAAACTGAGCACTCCTGTGAACTTTGGAAGCCAATCTTAACCAATCAGGATGGAGTCTGATAAATCTGAAAGACCCGTTTCGTTGAATGGCTCTAGAGAGACTGTGTACCAATTTGCGTGATGTTTGGACAAAATCTGTAGGTGTACTGTGCAAAAACTTGTTTTGCACAAAGCGGCCTCCTGGTGGCGCTATAACAGGCCGTTCTGGAAAGTTTGGGGCAGAGGTTCATCGTTGGCATCCAGGGAGTGTGTGTGCAAAATGTGGCATCGACCGGGTTAACGGTGGCCGAGATTAGCTGCTAACGGACGGACGGACGGACGGACGGACGGACGGACACACACACGGACGGACGGACGGAGTGCAAAACATACTCTCCCCACATGCCTTCGGCCTGGTGGAGACAATAATTGCACCCGTGCAAACTGAGTGGTGCAAGTATACTTTTATTGTTACAGAGTGTGTGTGTGTGTGTGTGTGTGTGTGTGTGTGTGTGTGTGTGTGTGAGACCCCAATTAGCCTGCTACTCAGTGTGAATGGCCCTGCTCAGGAATGCGTCTCCAATGATCTGCAGTGTTCAATGTATGCAGTACATACATAGGGACAGACACACATAGCTGTTCATTGGTGCGTTTAGACATAGCTAAAAAAAACATGAAATATGGGATGAACTATGGAAATACAAGGTTTCTGCCCGACAGCGACGATAAACTCCATCTGCCGTAGCATTAGTGGTTGTGTGGAACTTAATGGACTGTCACTGTACGTATGATAGTATCTCTCTCAGAGGGATAATACAGTGTGGAGGGCAGCTTTCACAAATCCAATTGTTATCATTGTGCCATTTGTTTTACCTTTTGTAGAGAGAGAGAACATGCCAGACTCTATCCAGCATCGCTAATTCATCATCAGACAAGCATTATTACCGTTATCATCACCGATACCATGAAGATTTGCACACGTTCGCTTTAGGGTGTTTATTTACAGTGTGTGAGCTGTAATAGAGGAGGTGTTTGTCATCGCCACTAAATGAAGGTGAACTGAGCTTGGCGACTCAGTGAATCTCAGTGAGTAGATGCTGCTGATTAGGGATGCTGCATGCAGACAGCGCCGTGATACATGTGGCTTATCGCATCAGTTGCAGCACGGACACACTTCCCACCCCTTCCTGACGCATTGACAGGCTCTTTGTCGGGCCCTCGCCGCGGTTTAGACAGATGATGTCCCATCCCAGAGCAGCAGCAGCAATCATCTCAAACTCCCCAGGACCTCTAATCCCATCTAGCTGCCGCCCCGCCCGCCCGCCCGCCTGCAGCCCCCAGCTAAATAGCAGATCTCCAAGCTGCATGCGACATGTGATATTATAGTTTGCCTATTTTCAGTGTGAGACACCACCATACAACGAAGTATATATCAGGAGTAGTCATAGCAAGGAAGCAGACTCAGACCACGTGGGGTCAGAATATGATTGTCTATGGTGGATGCAGAAAATGGCTGCATGGATGTGGCGGTTTGGAGGCTCGTGGACTCGACTGTGTGATTGTAAACGGACCTGGGAGACCGGACCTCGTGCTAACCGAACACCTTTACCATCTCACACCATACTTACCTCTTCTTACCCAAGAGGGTGAACTTGGAGCCCTTAACCCATTCTGACCGGGCACCCATTTTGGTGTCGGCATCATGTTATGCTTTAGCTATTGAAAAATAGCAGATCTACAAGCTCGTATATTAAAATATAAGAAGAAAACTTTGAATTGGTGAGACAGTTTGTGTAAATTGCACTGTTGATAATGAGGATGTGGCTCATGATTCAAATAGAATTGTAGCCCTTTTCGAAGCATGGGACTTATGTTAATAATTTGTGTACCGTATATGGATTCAATTTAAGGTAGTCCACAGGATGCATTATTCCTGCATTAATTAGCTACACTCATTTTATCACTCATGCCCAAGTAACAAAATGTTGGAGTGACACGTTTGACTGCTATCACCCGGCCCAGACCCCTATTGTGCTATTCTGGGTTCAAGACTTATCGTCTCTGTCTCATTAGTAAATACCAACTTAAAGCTATTTTATATGGCATGGTTATCGCAAAAAGGAATATTCTGTGTGTGTGTGTGTGTGTGTGTGTGTGTGTGTGCGTGCGTTTGCGTGCGTGTGCGTTTGCATGCATTGTGCAGACCTCACATTGATAATAAGAAGCATCTATCTGAAGCTTGTCCTGTACTTTAGGTACAGGACAAGGTGTACTTTAATAAATGCATCGTGAGATTCTTCATTAGAAATGGAGGGTCTTCCATCTCTTTGGCTATAATGATGTCACATTAACCAGCCGGCCCCTTCTATAGATGGGCTGTAATGAGAAATGCACTGTATTGCTGATAATGGCTCCAGCAATAGTCATTTCCTATTATAATAGTATGCCAAGAAACTACCTCCCCCTGGCCAGCCGGGGCGCCTGATGGAGGGGAAAGGAACTGGTTGGAATAACGTGTTCCTTCCACGCGCTACGTCCAACCAGGGAAACTCCCCCTGTCAGGTGTAAAGGAACAACTTGGACACTCAAGCATGAAGGAAGCATGAGTTAAGTCCGTTGCTCTCCCCAGGTTGGCGGAGGGTGTGTAGAGCCCAGGATCACATTAGATGATTGACACAGGGGTGAAAAATGGGTTACAAAATCATGGGATAAAAAATATATTAAAAATAACAATAGTATGCCAAGAGTAGATTAGCTGTGAACCATGTGACAGCCAGCAAGTCAAGGGCTGGTACTCTCATATTCAAAGGTACAGTAATGTTCTAATCTTCTTCTCCTCCTCCTCCTCCTCTCTTTCTGTCACAGGTTTGGCCCTCCATTCCTAATGAGAGAGGACCGGTCCATTTCCTGGGACCAGCTGCAACAGAGCATCCTCAGCAAGCTTTACTACCTGATGATCAATGGAGCACAGGCACAGGTAACAGTAGTCTCAGCCTCACAGATAGTCTGATGTTGTTGTTCTCTATCCCCATCAGCTGTCCGCTGTGCACTTGTCTATCACTTGCGAACGTTAATATACCTTTTTTTCAGAATCAAGCAGAATATAAATACCATACAAATCCAACAGTCTGTGGTTGTCTTTTTAGCATGTCAGTTAAGAGACTCCCACAGTATCATTGAGAACCTAATACCGATAATCAAAAGTCTGCCTTGCAAGACTAATGCTAGATTGAGATTATTGAAAAATACATTAACCATTATTTTCTCTACTCTAACTAAATAACTAGCTCCTCACAAACTACACAATATTGTTTCCATTATCTTGCCTTGATCATGGGGATGTAAATAAACATTCCTACGGTTATCATTATGTCTTGGAAGACACATTACGAAGCCAGTCTGTGGCTGTGCATGTCTTCAATTGTTTTGTGTTATTTATTTCCATACTGTTGAGGGAATTTCCGAAGGCAAGCATTTCACTGCCTGCCCTGCAATGATGCTACTGGTTGTATGTTGGCATGCAGGGCAGCCACGAAGGAGGCTTGAATGGTCCAGTGTCACCTCTACATCATGAACTCCAGTTTCATAGAAACGGGCCAAAACTCAGATAGAATGCGAGCCTCAAGGGCCAGAAAAGCCGATACGAACAGGCAACACCAGGCAAGTGACACTGACAAGCTCTCAGCATGATGCTCTACATCGGGCTGCTGAGTCTGAGCATACACAGCAGCACCTTTACAAAAAGGCTTCAAGTCTGGCTGTCGGTCCGTCGGCGGTGTGACATGCAGTGTGAGGACCGCATAGCGGTTGGTCTGATCTCTAGATGTGAGGGCCATTTAAATTCCCTGGTGGGTCGAGTGGATAGTGGTCGTTAAAAACGTAACGTGCCCAAATATGGAGACTGGTGGGCGGCGGACATCACAAACATGCACTGATGTCAGACAACAGAAACGATGCGCATGTGGCCCCTGGGGGCTCCACATATCAGCGGTGTGACGTAGATTTGAGGGCCACATAGGATCATGCTGACCTAATTCTGATGTTGGTATTTGTTGCATAATTGTGCCGAAAATGTTTCTTTAGCTACACGTTTAATCTGTCAGACACTAATCTGGGAATAAACATAAATTGTATTAATTGGCCTACTAATAATGTGCTCTGATAGATTACCTAAATGATACAGTGCACTGCGTTTGATGTGCAATGATAGCATGTCAGATGGAACAAAGGGTGAGCGCACAACCAAATTTAAACAGAAAGATGTTCTTAATAGTCAGCTCTCTGTACTAGTGCATTTCACTCTTTCCTGTTGCCTTTACAATATAAAATGTGTCATGGACGATGAATAATGTTCAAAATAATATGAATTGAGGATGGCACTGCTGGTGGCTTCCTCTTCATGGGAGTGCAGGCCAGCTGGGACATATAATATGTCTTCATGTCAGTTATAGCATAGTTATTTAATGTGGTATGCCTGCTTTATGAGCACTAAATCCAAATAAATATGGTTGTAAATACCAGTAAGTATACCAGTAAATATTATAGTTCATTATTTATCAGCAGTGCAGCCTAGTGTATTGCAGCAGATACACGCTGTCCAACTTTGTACAGAGTCTTGCATATCTCCCAAATGTGGCTGTTGTGTTTTATATTCTCTCCTTTTGCCTGCCTGTGAATTTATGTTAATTGGATTATGAATCTCAAGCCAGATTCAGGTCCTTGCAAGTAGATTTTCATACCGTGCTGAAATTACTGTTAAACATTGACTTTGGAAAATGGTCAGGAGTAATGCCTAGTTTAGTGTGCTGTGAGTTGTAGTCAATGATTGGGTCAGATGGTTATCCCGTCTCTCCTCTATGCTCCAGTGGCTAATGAGGAACCCATTGTCTTGTTTGTCTCTCTGCGGTTGGTGTTGTTGTGACTGCAGTGGAACGCGAGATGTCATGATACAAATGCGAACGACACAGCCTGTTTAGACGTACCACGGTGGTGTGTCGCTGTCAAATCAATTATTTACCTTGCTGAAGCCAAAGGCTCCATTTTTGCGCTTGGTGTGTGTGTGTGTGCGTGTGTGTGTATGATTGCCTGTTTGCTCACACTGTGATTGTAGTTAGGTTCCGCAGCACAGCAGTACTGTAGTAACGTGCTGTTAATCATGTAGCCAAACAGATTTCCAATTAGTGTCTCCCCATGCATTGGGCGGACTGGCTGGCTCTTAACAGTGTGAAGCCATACAGCGTGCTGTGAGAAAATTAACTGATGACCTGCTGGGTTAGTCAATGTTTTTTACAACAAACACACAATGTTAATCACCTCTGAGTTTAAATATACCCTTACCGGTCCATGTTTGTAGTAAACTCCCCACTGGTAATTTAAGTGTAACAGTGGGCCTAAATGTATGCTTCCCAGTGTAACAATGGACTTCACTTAAACGTACGTGTCCCGGTACATTTTTACAGTAAAAGTTTAAAAACGTACCTACATGGACATGGATTCCTTTACAGGATCTCCTCACTGGTCAACAAAAACACCTTGAAGACCATAACAGGAGCCCTCATACAAGGTTTCTTTGACTATGCATGCACCTCTTGGTACCACAGCACCTCAAAGGCCCTTAAAACAAGGCTCCAGACCTCCCAAAACAAACTGGTCAGGCTCCTACTTGGCCTCACCCCCCGAACCCACCTCACCCCTGTCCACTTTGACAGGCTGGGATGGCTTAGGGTCGACGACAGAGTACAGCATCTTGCAATGGGTCTGGTCCACAAGATTCGATACACCACCAAGATACCCATGTACCTGTCTAAATACTTCCTTAATGTAAACGAAGTCCACACCCACAACACCAGAGGGAGTGCAACAAACCATGTACAACCCAGATTCGGCACTAAATTATTTTCGCTCAAAAATGTGGAACGCCCTACCAACAGTCATTAAGACATGTGAATCCCTTGACTCCTTCAAAACCGCTCTCAAAGGGCACCTACGGACGACTGCAATTCGAAACTGACCCCCGTAAAATTTGTGCTTGAAATGTACTGTAATTCTGCAAACGGTTAATAAATATTTCAATCAATCAATCACCTGTCCAATTTTACAGTAAACCCCCAGTGTAAAAAACTAAAATTAACACTGGAGATTTCTGTCCAGGGCCCACATAGTCATGTGATCTGTAAATATGATTTATCTCGTCTCCATGCCAGACTCAGCCGGCTATTTAATTAACAGCTAATGTGTACAGTCCAATACAGTATAATCAGTTTACCTCTGCCAAGATTGGACGAGTGTTCCAATGGCTTCTCTTTTTTTCCTCCTCCCTCTATCTTTTGTCCAAGTAAATAATGTGTCATTTCTAGCACCGATGCACAGCATTAACAATTGTCTGTTCTTCTCCCTCATCTAATTTTAGCCAAATAATGTACCCTACCCCTCCATAAAAAAGAAAAGACAGAAAAGAAAACTAAAAAGGCAGAGTGGCAGTCATTCTGCTACTAAAAGTACTGAAATGGCAAGGTAGTTTGCCTTCTGCTCGTAGCTAGACAATGTGATATGCCATATAAATTCACAATTTAGACATTTAGCAGATGCTCTAATCTAGAGCAATTTACAATTTACAAGGTAAACACATAAATCAAGGATCTAGGATAGTAAACCAAGAACCTAGCATAAGTCTAAACAATATAGGCTAATATAAAAACAAATATTCATACATGAAACTATAGAAACTATACTGTGGGATGCCAGGTAAACAATTAACCTAATAATTTACGATTCTGTCACTATCGGTAGGTAACTCGAACGAGTCGGCTCGAGTCTAGTGGACTTCGCAACGTTCAGCACGGCGACTTGCTCACCTGCGACTAGCTCGATGATGCCTCTCGTTGCTCAAGTCCACTAGAGAAGGCATTGTAACTGGGCTTAATATAACTGACTGAATGTCCCTGGTGTATAGCAGTTGTAAAATGTACTAAATGTAGGCGACCGGGCATTCGCAATCCGGGCACCGTCACTCTGGAACGCCCTGCCCCTGGAGATCAGGCTTGCAGAGTCTGTGCCCCATTTTAAAGACTCATTTTTACAAAGCTGCGTTTAACCCATAGACTGTAAAAAAATAGGTTTAACCCCTTACCTTATGTGATTTGTGACATATTTTTGGTAAGCATGTCACAGTTTCCATCAACCTGTCTTCCCCAGGCCGGTTGAAATCCCAAGGTTGTGGTTCTTTGCAAATGTCTTTGGGTGGTCTTTGCATGTACCCACACGTTTAGCCCGTTGAGAAAAGTCTGAGATAATAGCGGTATGTTTGTCAAGTCAAACTCTAATTCCACTCCAAAGGACATTAAGGAAACAACTCCAAGATTTCCAACTCATTCAACTTTTATTTTCCAACTTTTTCATGCTGTGCACAGTTGGCTTCATTTGTTGATTTGGTTGGTTTCTTATCGGTTAGGTTGAAAACCTTTGAAAACAGAGAGACAAAGATTAACAACAACGCCAAACAACAAATGATAATTCATTTTAAACACTTTTCCAATCAATAAGTTATTTTTAACCAGTCTTGTTTTTAAGCAATAAAGTATTTTAAACAATTAAATGTACTTTAAGCAATCCAATGCCTTATTTAAAGGACTTTTAAACTAATTTAGCAAAGTCATTTTAAGAACCATTTTTTATTAAATATTTCAAATTAACCATTTAAACACTTGGAATAAAGAAATGAGATAATTAGCTGATCCTTGAGCTTGTAGCTCAGCTCTTTTCCAAATAAGAATTTTAAACCTTTAACACGGTGAAACATGAACTGTTCACATTTGTTCGTATTTTAAATTCTTAAAGTAAATAATTTCTAACTTTGTCTTATTTTGTAAAGTTATACTTTTGAACAAATGAAAGCTTCCAATCATAACATGAAATACAGCAATGTGGTCCTTCTCCAATCCAAACTGTAGCAGTTACTAAATACATTAGCCCATTAAAGCCAGATTCTAAACACAGTAAGCAGTATTTACAAATATCACTGATTAAGACAAAATATTATCACCAACCATTGGTGTCTTTGGACTAGGAACATGCCGAGTAGATCTTGCTTCTTGTTTCTGGTGTATAGTTTGTTTGAATGCTCCCTCCAGCCTTTTCAGGTGTTCCAGCTCAGCCAAACGAGCAGCCATCTTGCTGGTGCACTCTGGGATATGTAGTTACCAGAGTGTGATGTTGGAAGATGCCTAGCAAACTCTCCACTTCTGAGTTTCGACAAAACAATGTTACCGTTCATGTGTGCTGAAATAACAAGCAGTCATGAAAGGCTGGGACATTTCTCACCTTCAACACTCTTTTCAACCCCCTGGTGGCCGTTTGGAAGATGAGTAAAATAATGTATGTATGAGAATTCACTATTTATTATAATCCTTATCAAAGTTTAATACAGATACAGAACGAGAGCCATGCTTAATGGCATCTAGGGAATTTGAATCACCCTGTAGGCAACACAGATTCATTTACAGTGCTTGATTATTGAATTGAGTATTTTCTGATGATTATTCGTGTCTTTGGCCTAGAAAAGCAATCGGCAAGTAACTTTGGCCTTGAGCCATACCATACATGGTTAGCCAGAACAGAAACAAATCACCTCATATAAAATAACTATATTTCTACCAAAGTCAATAAATAAAGATGTGTGTGGTTACTGTGGTATAACTAGACCTACTCCTACTGTACTTGATAGTTATGAATCAAAAGTTACAGGTACATACAAAATGCTTGTGCAATAATTGTGTGCGGGCCCCATCCTTGAATGTGGCAATTATAGGATATTTAGTCCTTCAAAAACTAAAATAATAATAATTATCTGGACAGAATTATTTTCGAACAAGAGCTTTCATGTTTCAAGGTCTCTTCTTGGAACAGAGAGAAACAATGTAGACCTATTATTTAAGCCAGGCATGTGAAACACAGTTTTGGTTTCTTTTTTAACTAAATCTAAAGAGGATAGTCGAAAACACAGTGAAAAATATTCAAAGAATGGAAATAGAACCATACATTAATCCTACCCGGTTTCATCAGTGCAAAGCCGTTGCTGTACATGTGCGACTGTCAGTCAGATATTGCAAATTATTGAGGAAATAATTGGCCGGGCCAGATATTAACGTTATGGCCACAACTTGCCAACCGGGGCGCCTGTTGCCTATCACTGGTCGAAAACCTAAGCAAGGCAGAGGCAGACTAATGCTCTTGACCATTTCTTTGGAAGCTATTAAGACCTGAGACCTATTCTGCAAAACCTTCTTCATGCAATTCTACAAATGCCTTCTAAATCAGTAGTTCTCACACTTTCAAGATAAAAATGTTGTTTCGTTCCCTGTATCACAGATGCTTTCCCGGTTTGAATGGGTTAAAACAGACAAAATAGCTAAAAATACGTACTGTAACCTAGTTCATGCATTCAGGTGAGCTGAATGTCCATATTTGCCATATAAAAGACTATGGTGTCTTTGTTTTTACCAGATGTTTTCTCTGTTCCCTGTTTTGTGTTTTCCCTTTTTCTTCACAGGAGTCAAGCTTGTTGTTTGTGCTGGAGTGCAGCCAGCAGCTACACTCTAGATTTCATTTGAAGGAGAGGAAATCAATTTCATTTGCGCAAAGCACTCCTTCTTTCCTAAAGCCTGACTGATATAAACTGTTCTCAGAGCAATATAGGCATGTTTCAAAGGCAGGGAAGAAGGTATTAGACTTTTCGGTTCTTCTCCTCATTTCAAGCTTTCAAATTCAATCAAGAACAATATGAGCGAGTAGCGCGGGGTTAACTCCAGCTTTATTATGTTTCAGTCAACAAAATCTACTGAAACTATTCATGTAGAAGGGCCTCATGGCAAGGAGCCCCATGCTGTGTGTGTGTGTGTGTGTGTGTGTGTGTGTGTGTGTGTGTGTGTGTGTGTGTGTGTGTGTGTGTGTGTGTGTGTGTGTGTGTGTGTGTGTGTGTGCGTGTGCGTGCATTCATGACCATAAAACATTTGATTCTGTGAAGAAACTAAAATTTGAACTCCGCAAAACAAGGCTATTTATTAAATATAGCATGATATAATTTTTTCCACAGAATATTTTATGGTCATGATGCCTGAAAAAAAAATGAATGGGTTTTCAATTTGTGGAACCACAAAATGACCGCCACTGCTACTGTATGCCCTACCTACAGTACCTCCCATGCGTAGCTCTTATCTTTCAGTTGCTTTTTCCTGTGCTTTCCAATAAGCCAGAAATGCCCTAAAGGCTATCTAACTGTCTCTAACTGTAAACTGACAACAATGATGTATTAATGATGATTCAATTCAGCAGACCCACCCTCTGCTTGCTGCGTACTGCATCATTTGATGCAGGGGCACGGGCCTGCTGGAGAGATTTAGGAGGTTTGGCTGTGAGAATGTTGTCGGGAGCTATTAAATCTCTAATTTATTTATTTTAATGCTTGGCTGCAGATCGTCTTGTGGCTCTATTTCAAATGCAGCCCTCAGGAATGTGTATGCCACTACAAAACGTTTTTATTCAGCTCCTCCCCCCCCCCCCTCTCTCTCTCTGTCTCTTTCCCTATCTCTCTGACTATCTCGAGTCAATTAAAATCAAAATGTTGGTCCCAGAATGAGCAAAACTGTGCCCAGCTGGAAAGTTAGTATTCATTTATTTGTGTTTTGTTTTCTTATAATTTCTCAGCAAGACTCTGTTCTGATTGGTGCACAGCTTTGTGTGTACGTCCGTATGAGCACGGAATGTGTTTGTAGCACGGAATGTGATGATTTGATTGGCTGATGTATGATGATAAGAGTGCCCCTCACTTCACACGATTTTTGTATATATACATTTATATTGAACTTTAATTTTATAATGCAAATGAATGAGGGTCCCTCTTTCCCTCTTGCCCAAATGATATCAGATTGATTGATTGATTGATTGATTGATCGACACAGACGTGCAGAGATGCTGCATTTCCATTCTTGTGGATAGTTCGGCGGGACGACGCCCAATATCTCTATATCCCAGTTACAGATCACCTTCTTCATTGTAGCTCACTGCATAGGATAGGTGACTGATATCACACACTCACTGGCAACTGTGTCTTCCTACTTCCTAGAATGCCAGAGTGCTGTTTAACATCCGCGTGGTAGGAGGCTCAGCATCCTACAGCTACCTGTCACCTCAAGACGGACGGCCACTGTACCACCCTGGCGTGGACCGGTGAGTTTAGCTTAGATAGGCACTGAGCTTAAAGAAAATGTTTGATTATTCATGATTTATTTGATAGGGGAAGACACAAATGCATTTTTGACAAATGTAACAAACTGCATACGCAGTTATCAGATACTGTTTATAGCTTGCAAACAAAATTCCCTTGGAGGGATTTTGATGTAAGCAATAGACGAAAACAAAACAAGCATCAAATTGATTATCTAAAACAGAATTACCTGACAAATAGAAAATACAGCATAATCACAGGTTAAATAAGTCCCTTTTCCCTGTACTGTCCCCTGGTGTCTTTAAAATCCTTGGAAATTGGGTAAAAAAAAATATATATATATATATATATATATATATATATAAACCTTATTGAGGTTTATACTCGTCCAATGTCACTGTGGTCTGAGGGCCCGCTTAAAGTCCAGAGGCGACCGAGCCTTTTCTGTTGTAGCCCCAAAATTATGGAACGCACTCCCCTCCCACGTCAAATTGGCCCCTTCCATCGAGACTTTTAAATCTCGCCTTAAGACCCACCTTTATACCTTGGCTTTTAACCCCACTTGAGTTTCTTCGGTCCCTGTATATGTTTCGTTTCATTGTCTGACGCTGTTGCGTCTTGTACTTTTCTGTGATGTGTCTCAGTTGTTTTCACTGTTTGTACTTTGTATTCTTGCTGTAGTTTGTTCTGTTTGGTAGCTATAGTGTATTTGATTTTATTTTCTCCTGTACAGCACTTTGTAAACCCTGAGCATAGGCCAGGGCCGAGGGGGGCAACAAAAAGTGCCAAAAAGTGCCAAGCTGACCCTCATAATAACAATTTTCTCCACGGCTCCGCCGCGTAATATAACAAGCCGCCGTGTGTGCGTCCTCGCAAACAGCGAAAATAGACGATCTGCATGATTAATAGCCAGTTTACTCTTTTCTTAATTTGCTTATATATAGTATGTGTATAGCAGGTAAACAAGCAGTGTTAATAATAATAATCTTTATTGTCCCGAAGGATATTCGTCTTCACATTCTGTTCAAACACCCACATCAAAAACAACACAGAGCACATAACACCAAGACAATACAAAAACATGAGGTCCCCACAGTATACAGAACCATCCTATCTGCAGGGAAGTTTATTTAATGGCTGAGGGAACAAAACTCAGACTACAACATGTAGGAACATCATGGCTCAGTTTTACTAGTAGCTATTGTAGTATAAACCCTAAGGGGAGATTGTATCCCTCACTCTCTCTGGAGAGATCTGATATCTGCAGGATTTCGTCCTCTTTGGCAAATCCTCTATGAAAACCTGTGAGTATGGAGATCTTGGTGATCTTGCAGCGGTTTACCACAAGGCACCACTCTTTGACCAGGACAGAGATAATCCAGGAAAAACCACTCTTTGACCAGAACAGAGATAATCCAGGGAAAACCTCTCTTTGACCAGGACAGAGATAATCCAGGGAAACCCACTCTTTGACCAGGACAGAGATAATCCAGGGAAAACCTCTCTTTGACCAGGACAGAGATAATCCAGGGTAAACGTAAACCACTATTTGACCAGGACAGAGATAATCCAGGGAAAACCTCTCTTTGACCAGGACAGAGATAAACCAGGGAAAACCACTCTTTGACCAGGACAGAGATAATCCAGGGAAAACCACTCTTTGACCAGGACAGAGATAATCCAGGGAAAACCTCTCTTTGACCAGGACAGAGATAATCCAGGGAAAACCTCTCTTTGACCAGGACAGAGATAATCCAGGGAAAACCTCTCTTTGACCAGGACAGAGATAATCCAGGGAAAACCTCTCTTTGACCAGGACAGAGATAATCCAGGGAAAACCTCTCTTTGACCAGGACAGAGATAATCCAGGGAAACAGGCAAACGACTGCATAGTAGCACCTATAGTTTCCACCTTCTCTTTCTTTCGCTCTCTTTTCCTCTTTCTCAAGGATCTCAAAAATTTGAAAACTGGCATTGTTTATTTGGTGATATGCTGCCACCTAGTGGTCACAAACCCACAGTACCATTACCTTTCATGTGGTTGTTTGTTTTTATGTTCGGAGAGCCCTGCCCAGTGGTAATCGTCTATTATTCTACTGTCTACGGCTCATTGTACAGTATACCATTCTGTACACTATTCTATAAGTGTTTAAAATGCCAAATAGAATGTACTATTTACTTATTATTGTTATTTCTACTCGTGTGGAGTGTGCTTTTGACTTGTACCAGTATTTTGTACACTAAATGTTAATGTATTTTTGTAACATGTTTTTTAAACTGCCACGTGAGTATGAAGTAATCATCATAAATCATAAATACAAAAGCAATATATCTATTTATTACCTTTGTTCCTCGTATCATGGGAAGGTATCAGTATGGATTGTGTTTAATATGTACTAATAATCAGGAGTAAATCTACTCATTTTGGGACACATTTAGCATATTTAGCAACATTTCGATTCTGTACTGTTGACCCCTAATCACCCTGATTTGACCCTAATGTTCCGCAGAGCTCTGAAGCTGTGTAGTTCCGGAGGACCTCCTCACTTGAAGCTGATCATTGAATGGGAGCACCGGATCAAAGACTGGTCAGTCCAACCACACATAAGGCATCGACCAACAGAACAGAAAACCTACATCTCCATATTTAATCTTCCCCATAAACGAAACCCGAATTTTATATGTCATGATATGACATAAAAGAACATAGCTTAACTACATGCTCACAATTGAAAAATCGATTTTTAACAATTCCTGACAGCAATAATATCACACACAGCACACCTATATTCTGTTGCAAACACTAATTACAGATATGAAAGGAACATACATGAAAGGAACACACACACTATTTTTGTCAAATATGTTTTTATTGAACAGATTATACATTATTACAAACATTATGATATGAAATACTTTTTTTATGAAACAAAATGAAAGAAAAATAAACAGGAACACACACACTTCTGTATGACGTCTTGCACACCTGCTCCAGAATCCGACAAATGGCTGCAACGGTGCATAATTAAAAAGAAAATCAAACCCAGTTTGATTCCTGCATTTTGTCAGATGCATAAAAACTGATTACCCAATCAGAAATCAGTTCACTCGCATGATATGATGCGAGTGCCATACCCATGCCATGTCACACGTGATAAAAAAATAAGCATCTGACGGCTCATTGTGTTGAGCGAGAAGGCAGAAGGCATACTGTACATATACAGTACAATATGTACATCACTTTCACATTGAGCATTGTTGTGTTGTGGAGCACAGCCTGTTTGGCAACATCCAGGAGGAGGTGGTGAAGGATGCAGAGAGTGTGAGGAACCAGCAGCATCAGCATGTTCAGCAGTACAGCTGTACCCTGGACGAGTGCTTCCAGCTGTACACCAAAGAGGAACAGGTACACATGCTCATTGATATTAGATGTTTGCCTGTATTCCCTCTTAGATACACACACACACACACACACACACACAAAACCAGTGGTTTTGAAACTTTTGGGCAAGTCCTAGCGAGTGCCCATAGTTATCGTCACTTAATGTGACAGGTTGAACCGTCGTAGAAACTGCACCCCATAACTGACACAGCCCTGGGTAGGCCACCCAGCCTGGCACCCCCTTTCTAGTTCAACTTCAACCCTGTTACTTCTCACAGTGACAAAGGCTTACGTAAGTAGAATCAAGTCGTTCAGTTAATGGACACTGACAGTGTACTAATCATCCACCCACACTCTCCTATACTGCGACCTAATAGGCAGGAAGACTGACTACTAAAAACATAGTGATGAACTGGGTGATGAGTCATGAATGTCTTTCACTCTGTGCCGTCCATTTATAACAATTACACACAGCCTTATCAAGAATGTTTGTAATGTACAAAAGTACAAGGTCGGTTTACTGCCATGAATGCTCAGCATGAGGCCTCCTGTTTATTAGGCAAAGCAGTAATCATGCTCATAAAAAATATATGAGTTCACACAGTATATTGTTTGTACATGCAGAGACTGCACACCCATCTAGTTTTAGTTAGACAGGATTGTAGAGAGACAGGAAGTTGAGACAGAGAGAGGGGACATGTAACATAGATGGACATGTCATGGATGTTAGGATTGCGCACACTCACGGTCATCTACTGCCGCACTGCCAAAAGTGCACAGTTATGATTGGAGCACTCGGGTGGTGAAGGGGTACAGTTCCTACCCTACACCAATCCACTTTGAGGCCTCTGGTTTGGTTGGGTGTCCATAAGGGGACTGCCCATAGATCCAAAGTCCCGTTAGTCCGAACATGCATTAAGGTTGGTGAACATAGACTGCTCCCGTGCTTGCGGTTATGTTTAGGGACACGGCACCGTCCATAATGACAGTTGCCGTGTCCATGCGGGGGGTAAGCCAGGCCGAGAGGGCAAAGGTACATGTTGGTCAGGGCGAGGAACTGGGTGAAACTCCCCATTGTCAGAAATGAAATGAAATTCAACATTGCAGCGTACACAATGGTTACTGTGAGTCACATAATGATATTTACACTCTCTTAACTCCAGTAAATGATATATTCCACCAATGCTGTTCACACTCTGCTGGTTAGCTGGATACCAATTACCAACAAGGGAGCATAACAGTCGGATCTGTTTAATTATACATCATCATTTGAACTTATTGCCTTAGAGGGAGATAAATGTGCAGAAATCCTGAATTGCAACTTTAATAATTAATTCTGTTGGTTCTCTGTGGCCTGGTCTAGTAATATTGCCCATCTCCCATTAATGTTGGCGTGTTATGATCGTGTAGAGCAACTATTTCCGGCATTGGATACAGTTGTACAACGAAGCATGAATTAGGCATTACAGAGTGGTTAACAGAGCAGTGAGACGATCTATGGATGGATAATTCTAGGATGCATGTGTGTAAAAAGATGTTTACCCTTGATGCTGTCTATAGATAGCTGTTCAGGGATGTGAACATTATCCATCCATCCAGCCTCAACCGCTTATCCGTAGTCGGGTCGCGGGGGCAACAGCTCCACCAGAGTGCTCCAGACTTCCCTCTCCAGAGCAACATTAGTGACTTCCTCCTGGGGGATTCCAAGACGTTCCAAGGCCAGTGAGTCGATGTGTTTCCTCCAACTGCGCCTTGGTTTGCCCAAGGGGTCTCCTCCCAGTGGGACGTGCATCGAGGACCTCCCTAGGGAGATGCCCAAGAGGCATCCTAACCAGATGCCCGAACCACCTAAGCTGGCTCCTTTCCAGGCGAAGGAGCAGCGGTTCTACTCAGAGTCTCTCTCGTGTGACTAGAATATGAGAAATAACAGCTGCTCAATGTTTGGAATTACAAAAAGGTGCATATGCCCATAATGTCAATTTAGTCTTACTCTTTTAGTGTAACCTCTAAACAGATACAGCAAAAGTACATTGCAAACTGTACTATGAAATTACTTTGATAGATGGATAGGACCAAAGTGTTTTGTTGCATGGTCTCTGTGAAGGTTAGCCGGATGGTCAAGGCTCCAAAAAGTCGACAGGTCCACAAATAGTATTTTGTATTTTCTTTGTCTCCCAGAAAATTCTGTGCAAGATTATCGTATTCGAAGTGCAAACCTGGGAAAAATAATACATTTCACATTTCATTTAACTCCTTGTCCTCATTGAGTTTCTGGGAGCTACGGTACTCTGTGCTGACTTATGTGTGCTGAAGTTTAGACTGAGCACAGCTTTGACATTTGACCCACCATTGAGTGAAAATGTCCAAGGCACTGCCAATTTATCATGTTTAACAATGTGTTTTGGAATGCAAGTGATGTTCAGTATTCCTACTGCTGCTTTGCTTCCACCTTGTGGAGATGGAGGATAAGGCAGGAATCATACAGGCGTCTTGATCAGACCTTATTACATAATATCAAAGAAAAGGAAAGGTCCGCACACTGGATGATGTTCCAAAACTTAAAAAGGTGTATTAATGGTTCCTTTACACCATGTTACATAATCTATTATGGACCGTTTGCTGTCTTTCCTTCGGTCTGTACACTTCCTTAGCACAGAGCCAAATGGAGACGTTTTCTTACCCGCCTACCGTTAGCACGCAAATACAACAGGGTTTAAGTCCGCCTGGACGGGGAATTAGCAACAGTTACATTATTGTGCACTTTCCTATCTGTTGGCTCATAACATATCAATACTATAATCCACCACTCCACGGAAGGGGAAGACAGATCCCATGCCGTCAGAACAACACAATGCCAAAATAAATACAGACAGATGCAATGACCAACGCTGGCTCAATAGCTCAGGAACGACACATTCCTAAATCACAAAAAACATCTCATTCTTAATCTGATTAGACAAAGAACAAACTACAACTTGCTTTGAAGCCCAAAAAGCGTGCTTAGGGAATACCGAACGTGAAACTATTCATGTTCATTTATAGGCAGCATAATACCACCAAATGTACATCACACATCAATGGTGTACTTATGATTGTACTACAGCATTTATTTGGCGAAAGAAAAGTTGAATTTAACCTCAGAGTTTAATAGATTATATGGATCTCTATGGTCAGCAGACGGTTAGCTGAGCGGTTAGGGGCCGTCTACAAAGTGCAACACCGAAAGTGAAAATCTTCAATAACTTCATTTATATGCAGAATATCACCACCACATTCACTTCACACATCAATGGTGTACTTATGATTGTACTACAGCATTTACTTGCGATTTATTAGTGAATACATTTTTCCCCTTGACTTCACTAGGAAAACCTCCATTTCAGGTACTTTTCCCTCTGAATTCGTATGGCCTACAGTCCACTTGCCATTAGGGTTATCGCTTGGACACACAGCAACATTATCTATCTATCCGTCCATCCATCCATCTCTATTAGCCTACTTTTGTGCCCAACCCAACTTCCCAAGACCATCTGTAAACAACTCCCCCCCCCCCCCCCCCCTATCAGTATTGTCATCTATTACATTGCATTACCCACAATGAATATCATTTGCTGTTCATATATTCAGAACGGGTAAGGACTAGTATTAATAACACTGCAGTTGTGATGTTTTACCACCACCTTCTGGAAATGAAGGCAGGTAAGAGTTATCTTGATCAACCAATTCATAGCCAATCTCCCACTTCCACTTGAAATTTCCCCCCCCTTCTCAGACCCGAAGACCTTGGTGTGACAAAAAGATAATAACCCTAGGAAGGCTGCTGCATCGCACACTGCCCATAACTTTGTTTTGGTTATTTTTCTGTTTTCTATAGTGTACACACAATACCAGAAACACATGAAGTTCTTACAGATACCATTATGTAATGATTGTTAACTACTTTCAATATTGTATATTGTATCCATATTTTGGACATGTTATAATAGGTGATTTAGATATAGATAGATTTTTATTTATATCTTTATTTTTTTATAAATCTTAAAAACGTGGAAATAATTGCTGATCTACAAGCTCACAACACATCGTAATGTGACACGTTGTGGGCTTGTAGATCCGCTATTTTTGCCATTGGGTGTACAACAACTTACACTGAATTCACAACAGCAACAGACATTCGCTGCCATGCTCTGAGAAAGCTGAGAATACTGACACAATCTTCTTATCTGAAATGTTGGTTTGTTACTGGAAATGTGAGCTGTGAGACTTCTGCCATGTTTGCTATTTGTTCCACCAAGCAAGCAGTGTTGACCAAATGCAGGCGGATCCCTGCGGAGCTTCATTATTCAGTCTTGCTGTTTACTTTATCTCTTAAGACCCACGGCTCTGTTGCACACAATCACACACATTTTGCCTTTTACACACATGCACTCAAAGAAAGTCACAGTCCATTTGTGTTTCCACAGCGAGGCTATTGAAGGCGAGATAGGCAAAGCTCTCGGCAGGAGGACGGGCTGGCAACAGCTCGGCTCAAACGGATTTTCTCCAATTATTTATCTCACAGGTCACAGGGTCGTAGGGAAGTATGGAAAACTATGGAATTTAATTTCATACTTTTCCAGGTCTGGCGTTGGCCGGGGGCGGGGGGGTTGGGGGGGCGGTTGCCTGCCCGGTCAGTGATTCCAGCTCGTGCTGTCGCCTTATGTGCCTGAGGTGTCCGTACTCCCAGGGGGGCCTCCATACATACATTCTGGCAGCAGTGGGACCAGGGGGCCTCCATACATACATTCTGGCAGCAGTGGGACCAGGGGGCCTCCATACATACATTCTGCCACTGAACTCTCTGACACCCAGCTTGCCCAGGGAGCGACCCGCAGGCCCGAAATCAGAGTCTGGATAAAGTATGGCATTTTGATCCCGGCATCCTTCCTCTGATCATCATGACAGTAATAAGAAGGACAAACGCTTTATCTCCAGGGTGGCCAATGACTAACACTATAGGCACTCCCATGGTAGTCAGTTAGAACACAATTTGTGCATGAAAACCATATGTTTGATATACTTAACCCCTAACAACATTATACAGTCTCTCTTTCTCTCTCTCTCTGTCAGTTAGCACCAGATGATGCATGGAAGTGTCCCCACTGCCTGCAGCTGCAGCAGGGCATGGTGAAGATGAGCCTGTGGACTCTGCCTGACATACTCATCCTTCACCTGAAGCGTTTCCGCCAAGTGGGTGAGCGGCGGAACAAGCTGACCACACTTGTGCGCTTCCCCCTGACCGGCCTGGACATGGCGCCTCATGTGGTGAAGCGCGGCCATGGTGCCCGGGCCCCTCCCCAGCCAGTCTCGTGGAAACGGCCGGGGCCGTCCGACTCGGCCTCCCCAGACTTCCTCTATGATCTGTATGCCGTGTGTAACCATCATGGAGGGATGCACGGGGGGCACTACACAGGTGTGAATAATGGAACTTATATTCACATATTACAAAACCCATGAAAGGTGAACATGTGAATCAAATACAGTATTGTACTCGGTCACAATGGGAAGAACAGTTTTTGGAAGGTTTCTGTTTTTGTATAGGCTCCACAGGACATATATGGACACATTTTCTGTGTGAGTTTCGTCCATATGCATGTTCTATCTGGTTTATTTTCCATTTTGCTATCGCAGTGTTCAAATACAGTATTGTACTCAGTCACAATGGGGATAAACTGTTTTTATAAGGTCTCTGTTTTTGTATAAGCTCCACAGGACGTATTGACACATTTTCTCTGTGAGTTTTCATCCGTAATCCATGTTTTATCTGGTTTCTTTTCCATTTTGCTATGATTCACAGCCTTCTGTAGGAACTCGGTAGATGGCCAGTGGTATAACTATGATGACAGCAGTGCAGAGCCAGTTCCCGAGGTGGAGGTGTGCACGCGAGGAGCCTACATCCTGTTCTACCAGAGACGAAACACCATCCCCCCATGGTCTGCCAGCTCCTCAGTTACAGGTTAGCAGCATAGTGACCTGTGTTGAGGTATGAATAATCTGTACGAATCACGGCGGTATCAGGGTGTCCGAAGTGTGATTGCAGGCCAGATTCTCAGCCATCCCCACGAGCCAATAACCGGTTCTCTATTTCCTGGAATTAGAAGCAGCTTCATGTTCCTTCTTCCTGTCTGACAGATGGAGGAAATAGCAGCTTATAAACAGTCACCTATTTGTTGTGAAGGGATCCTATGTCACAACATTTCCAATGCTCCCGGTAGTCCCATTCACACTGGAATGTGGAAGTGTGTACATACTGCACAGTTTGAGTTGCATACTGATAGGCAGAGAATTGTAAATCATCATGTTCCTCGTCAACATGTGGAGGGGACGGGGAGACCTGTCATGTCAATCTGTCCCTACTCATCACACGTTTGACCCAACGGGTGTAAGAATGCGTTGGATTGGAATCGGATTGGTTTTGTCAAATCTGAACAGCAAAAAAAGACAAAAACTTGGAAACTGATTTAGAGATTTAAACCACATTCCTAGTTTGAAATACTCCATTGTACATTGTATTGTATTGCTTGCAAATTGCTGACAAGCAATGCAATGCTTTGTGAGCTTGTATTTTGGGGCAAGCAAGTAAGTTAAGCATTACTCACGCCTATGACATCAACCAATTAAGGCTGTCCCCGAACATTCGGGGTTCGAACCTTTGCTCGTTAGGGTTGGCACTCGAATCTTAATTAATGGGCTTGAACCTTTTTTTTTTTTTTTTTTTTATATATATATATATATATATATATATATATATAATTCTTTTTTTAACTCAAATATTTCTCGGCGAGAATGCGATATGCATAATAAGAGTACTATGTTCATGTTGTGTTTACATGTTACATGTTTAGATGTCATTAATAATCAGGGGGGCACACAACCGATGTGCCAGTGTGCATACGTCGTCAAAATGTTTTCTGCGCGTAGATCAAAGGCATGCAAGGGGCATTCGCGCACGAACAGCTGATACAGTTATATGTAGAGAAATCTGACAGGCATTCAAAAGGAACTCAAATGTGATGTTAATGTCCTGTAAGTAGACTTAGAGTGTGTGCGTGTGTGTGTGTGTGTGTGTGTGTGTGTGTGTGTGTGTGTGTGTGTGTGTGTGTGTGTGTGTGTGTGTGTGCGCGCGCACGCACAACAACACATAATCATAATTAATAACCCATCCGTTACTACATGTGCAGGGCACAATACTGGGTTTAAAAACACAGCCGAAACATGAATTGGAGTCTGTCAACTCCCACAATTTCCTTCTTCCCATATTGCGTTGCAACATAACTCTAGGATGAGCTGCCCAAAGGGCTGCGAAATTCTAGTTACTACAATTAGAAGGAAGGTAGAGTTAATCAAATTAAACAGTCCAAGATCTCAGCTTTATCTGTAAAACTAAACATATTTTATCAAGCATTGGGATATTTTTGTCCCTTGGTGTAGATAGAGAATGTGTAGTGTATAGAATTACAATATATATATATATATATATATATACAGTATATATATATAAAACCATTATAAAGGAACATCTATCTATCATGCATTCAACATCAGGAATCAAATCTATTCTTTTTGATAATTGTACATTTTCTTAATTATTGGAACAAAGTCACTATAGAAATCCTTTTCCTTGTTTGGTTGTTTTTTTGCTCTTCAGGCTCCACTAGCTCCTCCACCTCTGACCACTGGCTGGTCCGACTGAGGGGGGGCAGTAAGAGGGACAGCCTGGGTTCTGCAGGATCCACAGTGAGCCCTGCTGGGCCCACGCCGGCTTCACATTCCCCTGAGCGGCATGTGTTCCGCGAGGAAGCACCTAAAGCACTGGAGACAAGTGAGCAAAACACTGACACAGCATGTTATATCATTCATTAATAAAAATCATACGCCGAGATCAATATATCTCATATTGTCGCTGTCAAATTTTAGATAGATAGATAGATAGATAGATAGATAGATAGATAGATAGATAGATAGATAGATAGATAGATAGATAGATAGATAGATAGAGAGAGAGAGAGAGATACTTTATTAATCCAATAATCCCAGAGGGGAAATTGAAGTGTTACAACAGCAACAGGCAGCCAGCGTTAGGCACCAAAAAACATTTTCTGCTTTTTAAATCTTTTGAGCAGCGCTAGCCGCGCCAATGCATGGCTTTGTGTGTAGCCCACTGTGACGTCATTTGGCAGTCAAGTCTATGGACTTTTTACGGAACAATTTATTGCCAAGTCAATGGCAAAATACATTTACTATGACACAGTACACTATGACGCAAGTGTCACAGTACACTATGACACAGGAAGTACCTTGCTGTGCTTAAACTAAACAAACACGCCACTTCACCTCCGCCTAACCGCTGCCTTCCTCACACTGATCCGCCTGCCTCACATTAGGGCCCTAAAGGTCAACAGAATACTGTACGTGTGCGTAGTGCGTACACACACGCACACACACACACACACACACACACACACACACACACACACACACACACACACACACACACACACACACACACACCCACACACACTGATTACCAATGATCGCTTAATTGCAGTGAAGCACTTGGAGAACTCTCCTCTTTTTTTTGTCTCTAGTTTGATGAATTAACTTTTACTTATACTCACAGTCACTCTGTCTTGCTCTAGATGTGTCTATAACCAAGCCGTTTGTCCGGGGAACCCAGGGCAGGAGCGTGAGCATGAGGTCACCCACCAAGCCCAAGGACACACTGAGTAAGGTCCTGCCTCTGCGTTGGTCGTTCGGCTCCAAGGATCGCTCCAAGGATCGCTCCAGGGATCGCTCCAAGGATCGCTCCAAGCATCCAGCGCCGCCGGCCCGACCTGGAGAACTGGTGGAGTACCTGGAGTCAGGACGTCGGCCGCGCTGCACCAAAGACCCCATTGTTACTTTAGTGGCCACTCCGCCACAGGCCAAAGCCCCGGCAAGGGCCTCTGAAGCTGGGGAGAGGGACCTGGGAAGCTCCCCCAGTGGCAGCAGTCTTAGCTGCATGGACAGACGCACTTCAGACACATGTGACTCCCCCAAAACGCCAGAGGGGCAGAGCAGGCCGGCTGCTGAGAGAAACATAACTAATAGCAGCCATGTTAAAGTCAAGGATGATGGCTCTCTGGTACAGAGGACCTCCAAGAGGGTTAGGCAGGATCAGGGCAGGACCCTGGACCTACACGCCCAGAGAGGGGCTATGTTGGGGGGGCACATCAGCCACAGTGCCCCCCCGAGCAGGGATTCCACACTGAAGAGAGCTAAGGTGCAGTCAGGGCTGACACCAAGGGGTCAGAGAGATTTATTACAAATGATCATGAACCCTGAGGAGAGGAAAGGGCTGAGGGGACTCAGGGGAGGTGAGGGAAGGAGCCAGGACAGCCTCTTGTCATTTCTGAAACCTGGCTTCATGAGAAAAGATATTCAAAGGACACCCAGCAAGGGGCATGATAGACGCATGAATGGCCATGTACAGCCGGGAAAGACGGCAAACGGTCATTTGGCGAGGCTGTCTCTCTCCAATGGAACCCTGACTGCGATCGCGTCGACCGACGACAAGAAAGCTAACGGTTTCCAGAGGAGCGACATCCACAACGGCAAAGTGCCGCTGTCCAATGGAAAGGTCGCGAGTCACAGCTCTGCCGACATCAAGCGTGCACACAGCTCCAGCAACATCCACACGAAGCTGGACTTGACGCTGCGCAGGTGTGCCTCCCTGCAGAAGAACGGGGACGTAGTGGCCCCTCCGTCCCACCGCAGCAACCTGCTGTCAGAGAAACCCAGTTATGCCACTCTGCAGAGGACGCGGTACAGCACCACCTCCCTGGGCAGACAGAGACCCGTCCCAGAGTCTTGTTTCTGAGCCTTGGGGTCAACTAATCCATGCAGTGGCACAACTATTTTGTTAAATGTTTTCCCCAGGTTATTCGGTGCCACGTTGGGTGAGTTGCAATGAGCAAGCACATGCACGGGCAAGTTAGAGAGCACATTTGTAGAAAGTATACCGGTGGTATAATTTTGATGATGATAATCAACACAGTTGTGGTCAGTAAACGGAGAGGAGGGTCAGACCTGCCTTGAAACCTTACAGTATAACAAGAACACTTCTAACACAAGAATTGTGAGAAATTACTCAGAAATGACCCCAGTCTGATTTGTTTTGTTTTTGTTGTTATTATGACAATATTATTTTTCTACACAGTATTCATAATGATTTTAATCAGTAACTGGTTACCTTAGTGGCTGCTCACGTGGTTACAGTTTGTTTCATTGTAAGTGCCTCTAGCAATCTGAAATGATTGTTCAACATTAGGACCACTGTATTGGATTTACTTATGGTTAAACCCAGAATGCCACCTCACAGTTACAGTACAGGCCTGAGACGGAACTGCTTTTAAAAAAACATTCCAGTAGACCGCTTGTTTATTATTTACCTATGTGTGTTTAAAAAACTAAAACTACTATGCAGAGTTACTGAGGAGACATACTGCTGTAATGTCCTTTTTCTGTTTTATGCTTGATTTAGCAGTAGATACATGCAAAGGGGAGAATTTAATTAATGCTGTGTGTGTGTGTGTGTGTGTGTGTGTGTGTGTGTGTGTGTGTGTGTGTGTGTGTGTACACCTGCACTGTAATGTGGCTGCTATAAACCCATACAGTTATGTGTTTGGTAATTTTTAATACATATAATTTCCTCAATGCACTTTAAAAAATAATTAGTAATCTTTTCTCAGTGCCACGCATACCATTTTCAGAAATTGTTGACATTGTTCATTGTAGAAAATGTAATTTAAATGTCAAATTAGAAATGATAGAATGAAGAAAATGCCAGCACTCAATATGTCCTTTTTTCACATGATTTTATTGACCTCTGACGATCAAACTATAATGCATCACTAAGCCCTATACCCTATTAGCACCTATAAGGATGTTCTCCACCTTGGCAGTACTATCTTCTCTCACATTTGTGATTGGTCATGAGAGGAACTGGTAGAGCATGTCCATTATTATGCATTGCAAAATTTAAGCCACGTGTGTGTGTGTGTGTGTGTGTGTGTGTGTGTGTGTGTGTGTGTGTGTGTGTGTGTGTGTGTGTGTGTGTGTGTGTGTGTGTGTGTGTGTGTGTGTGTGTGTGTGTGTGTGTGTGTGTGTGTGTGTGTGTGTGTGTGTGTGTGTGTGTGTGTGTGTGTGTGTGTGTGTGTGTGTGTGTGTGTGTGTGTGTGTGTGTGTGCGCCCGCGTGGGAAAGTAAGACTTCTTTTTGCTGCAAACTTCCTCAGTAAAATGAAGCCATCAAAAGTAACAGGACCAATCTGGAGAACAACTTCCATCTTTTCCCCACTTTCTGAGCTTTACAGATGTCATTAGACTGCCTGCAAATGTGGCAGTTTCCTGCATTTCTGTAAGTCTTAGTCTTTACAGTCACACATAGTCCAGGCAAAGTAGCATTTCCAGACAGACTAATTAAAATAGAATTTGTTTCACCATAGATCATCTCTATGAGGTGTCTAGAACAACATACTAAAAGTCCTAAGAAATCCTAGATGCGGAAATATGTTTAATTCTCATCAATTCAAGATGTGTGCTAATACCTCGAGAAAACTAAACACCCTAATGGGCTTTTTTTTTCTTTTGTCCTATCACAATGAAACTTTCCACAATGAATCTTAACATGAAAACTAAACTTTTTTGTATTACAAGTTTCTCTGAAACTTAATTTGAATATGCAAATTAGCTTAATATATATTGAATATGCCCACATTTGCATATCACAGAAATTACTTTTCCCCAAAATGTATAATATTTACATTGTTGTTTGTTAATGATATCAAACACACTGATCAGACTTTCATGAACCATTTCATCGAAATATTGTGACTTCATAGAATAACATCAAAAACACCATTCATATGTATGACAAATGTATAAATCCGTCAAATCTTCCTCCAACCATCCTACTGCTAATGGTTGATGGCAATGCTGCTTTTGGACTGGCCTCTAACCTGAAACCTGCCGGGCTTGGTTGTACCTACTGGGGGCATAACCCCCACCGGTATAGTCCTCAGGGTCACAGAGGCCAGGTGACCTACCTCTGGGAGGACATCCCCTGGCTGCAGCAGTGTCTCAGTCCATCCCAGTCTTCTTGTTCCTGTACTCTGCAGACGCACCTGAAGCTGTTGCAGGCCATCTCCCACCTCCAGGTAGACTCCATCACACATCTCCCACCTCCAGGTAGACTCCATCACAAAGCTCTGTCACCTCCAGGTAGACTCCATTACACAGCTCTGTCACCTCCAGGTAGACTCCATCACACAGCTCTCCCACCTCCAGGTAGACTCCATCACACAGCTCTCCCACCTCCAGGTAGACTCCATCACACAGCTCTGCCACCTCCAGGTAGACTCCATCACACAGCTCTCCCACCTCCAGGTAGACTCTATCACACAGCTCTCCCACCTCCAGGTAGACTCCATCACACAGCTCTGCCACCTCCAGGTAGACTCCATCACACAGCTCTGTCTCCTCCAGGTAGACTCCATCACACAGCTCTGTCTCCTCCAGGTAGACTCCATCACACAGCTCTCCCACCTCCAGGTAGACTCCATCACACAGCTCTGTCACCTCCAGGTAGACTCCATCACACAGCTCTGTCACCTCCAGGTAGACTCCATCACACAGCTCTCCCACCTCCAGGTAGACTCCATCACACAGCTCTCCCACCTCCAGGTAGACTCCATCACACAGCTCTGTCACCTCCAGGTAGACTCCATCACACAGCTCTCCCACCTCCAGGTAGACTCCATCACACAGCTCTCCCACCTCCAGGTAGACTCCATCACACAGCTCTGCCACCTCCAGGTAGACTCCATCACACAGCTCTGTCTCCTCCAGGTAGACTCCATCACACAGCTCTGTCTCCTCCAGGTAGACTCCATCACACAGCTCTCCCACCTCCAGGTAGACTCCATCACACAGCTCTGTCACCTCCAGGTAGACTCCATCACACAGCTCTGTCACCTCCAGGTAGACTCCATCACACAGCTCTGTCTCCTCCAGGTAGACTCCATCACACAGCTCTGTCTCCTCCAGGTAGACTCCATCACACAGCTCTGTCTCCTCCAGGTAGACTCCATCACACAGCTCTGTCTCCTCCAGGTAGACTCCATCACACAGCTCTCCCACCTCCAGGTAGACTCCATCACACAGCTCTGACACCTCCAGGTAGACTCCATCACACAGCTCTGTCTCCTCCAGGTAGACTCCATCACACAGCTCTGTCTCCTCCAGGTAGACTCCATCACACAGCTCTGTCTCCTCCAGGTAGACTCCATCACACAGCTCTGCCACCTCCAGGTAGACTCCATCACACAGCTCTGTCACCTCCAGGTAGACTCCATCACACAGCTCTGTCTCCTCCAGGTAGACTCCATCACACAGCTCTGTCACCTCCAGGTAGACTCCATCACACAGCTCTCCCACCTCCAGGTAGACTCCATCACACAGCTCTGTCTCCTCCAGGTAGAGTCCATCACACAGCTCTGTCACCTCCAGGTAGACTCCATCACACAGCTCTGTCTCCTCCAGGTAGACTCCATCACACAGCTGTCGCTACAATTATGTTGTGTCTTTCCTACTCCTTAAAGGTTTCACATGTGACATTAATTCATTTATTTTTAATGTCACAATGACACAATCCCTTTAATGTTTTGCAAATTCATCCATCCATTCATCTTCATCCGCTCATCCGAAGTCGGGTTGCATAGAGTTCCAGACTTCTCTTTCCTGGGCCACGTTAGCAGGGGAACCTCCCCTGTTGTTGCTACCTTGTCGTGGTGGGGAGGCTTGTGTGCCTCTGTGACCCTGAGGACTATACCGGTGGGGGTTATGCCCCCGGTAGGTACAACCAAGCCCGGCAGGTTTCAGGTTAGAGGCCAGTCCAAAAGCAGCATTGCCATCAACCATTAGCAGTAGGATGGTTGGAGGAAGATTTGACGGATTTATGCATTTGTCATACATGTTTTTGATGTTATTATATGAAGTCACAATATTTTTATGAAATGGTTCATGAAAGTCTGATCAGTGTGTTTGATATCATTAACAAACAACAATGTAAATATTATACATTTTGGGGAAAAGTAATTTCCGTGATATGCAAATGTGGGCATATTCAATATATATTAAGCTAATTTGCATATTCAAATTAAGTTTCAGAGAAACTTGTAATACAAAAACGTTTAGTTTTCATGTTAAGATTCATTGTGGAAAGTTTCATTGTGATAGGACAAAAGAAAAAAAAAAGCCCATTAGGGTGTTTAGTTTTCTCGAGGTATTATCACACATCTTGAATTGATGAGAATTAAACATATTTCCGCATCTAGGATTTCTTAGGACTTTTAGTATGTTATTCTAGACACCTCATAGAAATGATATCTGTTGAAAAAAAAACTATTTTAATTAGTCTGTTTTTTGGGTCTAAAATGGGCTAGATTGCCTGGACTAACAGTCATTGTTCCACAGTACAGTGAAGCACACACCACTGGCCAAATCCGCCAGTCAGACAATGAAGAATTTATACTTCTTCGCACAACCATGTTGTACAACAAAAAAATATATTTTCAACAGAAATGCGTGTTGAAATTATAAAATAATCCTAACATGTTGAGATTTTAAATAATTATACCTTTATGGGGTGCACAGATAAGCTTCACGTTACTTAAACGTCATTCATTCGTTTCAATAATTCTATATTTATAGGTAATACACCATCTTCTATTATAAATGCTTAGGGAGTGCACAGCAGTCGTCGTAGATCTTTGTAAACCCATTGCTCTCTGTGAGTACAGAAGCAGTTGTGGTCGATTATTATTTTGTATTTTCAAAAGTGCCATTGCACTTGACTGTCCAGTGCATTATCCTTAAAAATTTGAATTTGAATTTCAAAAGAGGTTTGCACACAATCTTCTGTAATTTTCAATTGCTTTCAATCAATCAGAAGTAATTGCTGGGTTAAAAACAATTGAAATTTAGAATAGAATAGTATTATATTACGTTGTGTTGTTATTATTATACTTAAACACACATTCAGCGAGCATAGTTTCTAAAGCACCAAAATGAGCACTTGTGTGTTGTGGCAATTACTAAGGGTGAACAAAGTTAATGGGAAAATGTGGGGTTGACTATATTTTATATGCAACATAAAAGAAAAGTAATCACTAAGTTCTCAGATTTGAGGTCACTGGGTGAGGTCTCTAAGAAGCACAAGTGGACATGAATTAACATTATACAGTACCGGTAGTCTAGTCGGCCCTGTATCTGACTGCCTGTAATGTCTGCCTAATATACTGGAAGTTCCAAATTAAACACCTTTTCCTCACAACTAATTTCAGTGTGATGTACTTTTCCATGTGACCCTCTCATCCCTGCACCTTTTTATATATAAAACTTTGATCTACTGTTATATCTTTTTTGTGTTCTCTGTTGCATGTTCGATTACAGGAATGACATCTGAGAAAATTTTGTTCTTAAGCTTACAGAGAAGTTAAATTATGCGGGTGAAATTTTGCAGACCTTTTACCAAGAATATACTGTAGGCTACACTTGCATTAAAGGTTTCCTCTGATTAAGCAAGCTGAGCTAATCTCATGCTGTGAAAGATGGCTGTAGTAAGTAATAATGGATGCATAAAAGATCTGCCTCGATGGAACTGCTCAGTCTCTGATCTCAAAACAGCAATTTTCATTGGCTCATAACGATGTCTTTGTCCGTATAGGTCCAAAGTTCACGTGTAGAAGTTTTCATGCATTTTGATCAAAGATCCTGGGAGGACATCGATTTTAACTGTTTTTCATATCATTAAAAATGGCGAGTGAACTAAAGGTCAGAGGTCAAAAGTCAGAGCACAAAAGTTGTTCGGCATGAGGAGACACGTGTATCAAAGTTTCATTGCCGACGGTCAAATGGTTCATGAGCTACGCGTTCAAAGTTTGCATTTTCAATTGAGTGCTATAGCGCCACCCTTTGGCCAATGGTCGTGGGCCACCGTTTGGCATGACTCTCTACCATATTCCTGCGTTTCGCGAAAACCGACTGCACGGTTCAGCCAGAACTGCTATTTTTGGCGGGACTTCTTGGTCCCTTTAATACAAAAACAGTAAGGGACCGTACTTGGTCCCTTAATAATCCCTGGCAGTATTGGTGTAAACAAGTTAGTTATTGGTGCATAAGTTTCATACGCCATACTGTCTGTGTAACATTCATTTTAGTAGTCTGTTTTAGCGACATCCCTGTAGCTCCATTGTCAATCATTGCAGCATTTGTCTATAAAGAAGGAATGCTGAAAAAGGAATGTTGCAGGATCTTTTGGTCAGAAATTGTGTGCTTATACATAATTTTTTTATTAAACAATAATGCGTAATAGTGTTTGGAGAAGTTGTAAAAAACACATTTATATAGAATTGTTATTGCAGAAAAATAGTGAAACAGTGAAAGATGATATCGAAAATAACTTTTAATTGAGAGAGTTATACAGTATGACTTTAGAAGTTACCTGGTTTTGTTTTCCTTTGATAAAGTGATGGTGGTCACACACACACACGCACAAGCTCCACAGACTGCCTCTCCGGAATCCTGACCCACGATATCCTTTCTGACGACGTCTCTGCTTGGTCCCTTTGCCCCCCATCGCCTTCTCCCCCCCCAGCTTAATAATAAAACCTGTCAAAGATTGTTCTGTGTCTGCCTGCTTTAGTTTTAGTTAGTTTTGTGAACACACAATACAGTTTAAGTTTCGTTTTTTCGTTAGTTTTAGTTAACTATAATAACCTTGGTCCTTTCTTTCATCCACTCGCCCTAACCCCGACATTTTTATGTAGACTTAGATAGCATTTTATGTAGACCTAGCACTATAAAGTATACATGCATAGTTCCATTATTGATATTCCACTGTTACGTTCTTAGCTTACGTATCTCTTCTTCTCTTAGGCCTTTAAATTCCCTGAGGAACATAGGCCATTGATGAGACTCCTCCATCCCCTTCGGTCTTGTGCCCTCCGCTCCAGTTGTTGCCATGACAGCCCTTGCGCCTTCATCTCCTGTTCCGTGGTTCTTGGCCTTCCTCTCTTCCTCTTGCCTTGCGGGTTCCATGTTAGTGAATGTTTTGTTATTTATTTGTTATGTCTTCGCAGTGTGTGTCCTATCCATGTCCATTTCCTCCTCCTGATCTGTGCTTCTATAGTGTCTTGACTAGTGAGGTCCCATAGGTTGGCATTGGATATTGTGTCGGGCCAGTAGATTCCTAGTAGGCGTCGGAGGCAGCGGTTGAAGAATGTTTGTATTTTGTTGAGTATGTTAGTAGTTATTTTCCAGGTTTCTGAACTGTGGAGTAGGGTGGATTTGACATTTGAGTTGAATGTTTGGTTTTGCGTGATATATCTTTTGCTTTCCAGATTTTATTTAAGATGTTTCCCAATTCTGGCACTGACATCCTCCTCCGTTCCTCCGTTCCTTCCTAGGTATGTGAAACTGGCTACCTCCTCTAGCTGGTTTTGGTCCATGGTTATTGTAGAGTTGTTCTTATTGTTGATCCGCATTAACTTCGTTTTTGCTGCATTGATTTTGAGCCCAAGTGCATCCGCTGTTGTCTCCAGTTTGGATGATTTTTCCTGCATCTGATGGTGTGTGTGTGCTAGGAGTGCTAAATCATCAGCAAAATCCAGGTCTTCCAGCTGCTCGGTCATGCTCCACTGTATGCCAGTTCGGCTATTGCTAGTTGTTTTTGTCATTATCCAGTCTGTACAGTGGATGAACAGGAAGGGCGAGAGCATGCATCCCTGCTGCACCCCAGTCAGGACCTCAAAGGCCTCTGACTTTGCATCCCTCGGTAGGTGTTCTTTATGATGTTGATCAACTTTGGGGGGATGCCATAGGCATAGTGTGCCATCAGCGTCCACAGCATCTCCCGATCCACACTGTCAAAAGCCTTTTCAAAATCTATGAAATTGACATAGACAGGGGAGTTCCATTCAATCCACTGTTCGATGATAACTCTGAGTGTGGCTATTTGGTCTGCACAGGATCTATTATTCCTGAAGCCAGCCTGGTTTTCCCTAAGTTTCCCATCAACTGCCTTTTGAAGCCTCTCCAGTAGGATGTGGTTGAGCACCTTCCCTGCAGGTGCATTATACCTCTGTAGTTTTTACACTCCCTGAGGTCTCCTTTCTTGGGAATCTTGACAATGATGCCAGCTGAGTTGGTTCTGCTCTGATGTAAAGACAAGCCCCAGGCAGCTTTGAACAGTGTGCACTGATACACCAGTGTTGATACACTGATACACCAGTGTTGATACACTGATACACCAGTGTTGATACACTGATACACCAGTGTTGATACACTGATACACCAGTGTTGATACACTGATACACCAGTGTTGATACACTGATACACCAGTGTTGATACACTGATACACCAGTGTTGATACACTGATACACCAGTGTTGATACACTGATACACCAGTGTTGATACACTGATACACCAGTGTTGATACACCAGTGTTGCTCTCTTGACATTCCTCCATTTATCTGTGTTTGTCTATTTACACAGTAAGGAATAAAGATCATGTGAACCGTTAATCCAAATGTTATGGAGCAGTATGTTATTAAATGCTTGCTTGATTTATTTTAAATAATTAAATTGCAAGGATGAACTCTATAGCACTCTGTTTGGATTCATTAAATTAAACATAATATGTCTGTTTGTTTAGATTTTTTGCTAATCGTATGCGATACCAGGGTTGTGGCTCTTTCGGAGCAGGAACTTTGGGAGGTGGGAACTGGGAGGGGTAACATTTGGTATTTTTGTATTGACCCATATGTGATTTGAAAAGAAACGTTGAACAAAACAAAATTAACAAGCAACTCACTGCACATATTCAAAAAGGTATTCCCGTAAAGAACAAGAAGTGATTACAAAACTCCTAGTGTGATGTCCTACATTATTCACAAAGCAAATGTGGTGGAAAAAGAGCAACATTAGGAACATGTAGCACTGCTAGCTGTCTGATGTATTGGAATTACATAGACTTATAGTGCTACAACTGCTCATATATCCATACTGTAGGCTATGTTGTGGGTCATCTGTGCAGCTTCTGTCCCAACTAATTCACAAACTGCTGTAGTCTACTGTACATGCTTCTCACTAAGCAGACTTTCACAGGAAGAAACACAAGTTTCCTTGTGTTTTCTTTGTCATCGATATATACTTACTGCGTAATGATTTACAGTAGCACCGTTAGCACGAGAAAGATAACATTCCGTGTCAAGCCTTTCATTAACTGAGCATCCGGTAAATGTCGTGTAATGCAAGGCTTATGTTTAATTTGAACAGTTTATTGTAAGAGAAGTATCACACTGATGAAGGCTGGATAGCCGAAAACGTTCCTTTCTACGAAACGTCATTCAGTTGTTACGTAGAAAGGAAAATCACACCCGTGTGAACTCAGTGGTGCAACTCCCCTCGCCCCCTGCCCCCCCCCCTCTCTCTCTCATTATTCTGGCACAACAGTGCCACTTTTGCCCCTACTGGTACTATAAACATATAGTAACATAGTCACATAGTCACGAACATTGCTGTTCCTTGGAGTGGTTGCACTACTCAAAAACGAAATGAAATTCACTCTTGCCACTGTGTGTGGCCAGCACCTGTTTTCGCAAGAGAATTATCTGTCCCATATAGAACGATACATCTGAGTCCGCGGTTAACTCACTGACCAAGCGTCACTTTCAGAACCACTTCTTCAGCCATAAATGCTTTGAAAGCTGTGTTAAACTGCAGGCTTGCATGTCCATAATATCCAGGTGCATGTCAGGCTGGTACCCAGTGATGTGCATCTGCTCATGAAACTGTCAAAGAGCAACCTGAACTCTCAATGTAATGAAAATGGGATGTAAGAAAGATAAATAATATTGTAGATCGCATAACGGTTAGATTGCACAGATTAATTTGGTATGGAGCATCAACATTGCCTTGTAGGGTTTGTATTTAGAGCATGCATCTTTCAATAATTTCTTAAATAAACAGTTCCCCACATTTTTACAGAAATGATCGAATGTTTTTCATAATGTGAAAGATGTTGATTAAATCTGAAAACGTGACCGTTAAATGAACCCCCATCCTCTGCCTTTCAGTGTTTATTGTCACTTGAATATTTGTTTTGTTTCTTTCTACTATAATTGTGTATACATATCGTCTTATACATTAAATACACATGGACTTAGTGTACTCTTATTTGAGCCATGTAATAGGCAACAAGAGGTGTGTGTGTGTGTGTGTGTGTGTGTGTGTGTGTGTGTGTGTGTGTGTGTGTGTGTGTGTGTGTGTGTGTGTGTGTGTGTGTGTGTGTGTGTGTGTGTGTGTGTGTGTGTGTGTGTGTGTGTGTGTGTGTGTGTGTGTGTGTGTGTGTGTGTGTGTGTGTGTGTGTGTGTGTGTGTGTGTGTGGCCGGCCGCGCGTGCGTGTGCGGCTATGGGTGAATAGACATTGTTTTTCCATTGTCATCTTCTTCACGTCATTCTTCACGTTATGAAAAGGCAAGAACACAGTACTGCCCCTTCCCCCAGCATCCGCCACAGACAACCATGGTCCTGCTTGAAGTGTAGCCTACTGCTATTTGTTTAGTGAACCCAAGAAATATTATGTTTTTCAGCACACACAATGATAATTCTTCACATTATGAAAAGGCAAGAACACTTAATACTTTTTTCAGCACTTTATTGACATAATTTATTACACTATTTCTCAACGTCTAGTCCGGGGCACACCAGGGGTCCAATTGAGTTACAGACCTCTTACGGGTCTGTAACTCTGAGAGTGTAGGGCCTACATTGGAACCAAATGTAGATTGGGGTTCCAAAGATCTTTTTTTTTTTTTTTACATAATATGTAAAAACAGACCTGTAAGGGGTGGTCCCCAGAACTGAGAACCAGTGTTTTAGTGTAAAGTCATATACAAATTAGTTGTTGGGTATTATTGAATGGTCTTATTCAACACAAAAATGTACATCTGTGCATGTTTCACCCGTCAAACTCCATGAAACATCTGCACACTATATAAAACACAGACTCCTATTAAGCGTCAATAGAAGTGTGACAGGTCACAATCGGTTTGAGGAACAAACCAGTGTTCATTTCACTCTGACTGTAATAGTTTACCCAAATGAAAAAGGAAAACGAGGAATTTAGCTGGCTCCATCATTTTTTCTATGAAACATCTTACACATGACACAAATGCTGAAGAAGAATGTGAGCAGTGACAACAATTGTATACGACGAATTCAATATTCCTTTAAGATAACAGGCAAAAACAATTCATCAAAGCATCACAAGTGGAATTTTCCCAGCTACAGTGGGCATGACAGATTATGTCGTTAAGCTGTATCTGGCAGTTCTATGAAGATGGTTCAGTAATGTATGCAGCATGACTGCATGCTGAGAATTTGAATGTATTTCCTGCAGCGGCATCTGTAACGCGAATTCAACACCACCAATATATCTGACAATGAAAGTGTATTGGATTATAGGACAGGGGTGGGAATTGGGCAACCACTTCTTTTTGATACCAGGTGATCAGACTGGGCTATTGAGGTGATCAATTGAGTATCATTAATACTGAATTGACTATGCTTGTATTATTCCAGTTATCATCCTATAAGATGTAAAGGCAATGGTATAAGGACGTCAATGGAAACAAGCCATAGGCTTTTTTGGATTTAAATCATTGATCATTCATAATGTATTGATTGATATTGATAATATAATATTAGAAAGTGTTTTTGACAATATGTTTTTAGGTGTGATAATTGATTATAAGTTTTCATGGAAACCCCATATACATTATATAACAGCTAAACTAGCGAGAAGTGTTGGTATCCTGGGCAAAATAAGACATTCTTAATTACAAATCACTGTACACCGTGTATTGCACCCTTATAACACCATATCTCACCTACTGTGTGGAGGTGGGGGGTAACACCTACAAAAGTAACCTTGAGCCAATATACATAATGCAGAAAAACGCAGTACCACGCCGTGGTGCCAATAAGCAAGCTCCTATACTTGTAGTTTCCGGGCAGCGGCTGAATTGCGGGCCGCGTCTCGGATAATGGCGGTGACGAAATTGGAGCCTTAAGTGGTCATGCTATTTAAATTGAAAGGATTCAGTTTTATGTACATTTGCCCCCTTTTAAGTTCTGTTCTAGCCACTTTCAACCTGGTGTCCATTATTCGTGGGCATGTCATCTTTTAAAAGACTAAAATAAGATCAAAATTCAAAACAAATTACATGCTGTGCCCATTCCAGCATAAATATGTGCCAGAAGCTAGATACACTTTATGTAACCAGTTTTTATGTACAGCATAAGACTACCACATAACAAAGTAACAAAAGTGCTAAAATCATAGGATTGAGATTCACACTCCAGAACATAGAAGTTCAATTATATATTCAATTATTTGAATACATTTGATCTGTCTGGTGTATTATTATCATCACATGGGAATGTCAGTCAGTTTTCATTTTGCAAGGTGCTGTTTTTTAAATTGGAAAGGAAATTGCTATTATTAACGGGTATGCACCAGGAATTATAAAGAGATGACTAATAGCATTGAATGGCTGGCAATGTCAAGGGTTAATGGGAAACTCAATTAGAGGAATGAATTCACTTATTCAAATTTTAGGTTATGTAAAAATCAGGATACTGTACATTGGGTAGCCTCGATACCCAGGCTTTCATTTCGTCTGCGCGAAAGATGAACAATGTTCTCTTGTGAAATAGTCAGCACTCTTGGGTTAATATAGTGTGAAGGATTTTTTGAAGGACAGTTTTATGAAAGCCTTTTCTTTAAAATAGACATTTTGAAAAAGAATCAGAAACAAACAAAAGAAGAGAATTTGATATGAATGAATTTTGTGACAATACTATACAATACTACCAGTACCAGTAAGACACCCTGAGGGCGAGATCGCTTGCATGCATCCGCCTGGGTGACAGCAGACTGTTGAGCGAGTGCTAGCGCTTTGGCATGGGGGCTCAGATCAATTAATTTTGTACTGGCCATATATGGAGCGTGTCTTGCATGTGTGTACAGGGTTTGATGAGGTCATACCAACATATGGAATGTCAGAATAGGTCAGCTCCATATATGGAGATCTAAGGGTGGCAGAGGGGGTAGTGTCTTGAGTGTACAGGGTTTGATGAGGTCTGGCCATATATGGCTATATCCAGGGTTTGATGAGGTCAGTGTCATGATCTTAATATATGGAGACGGCCATATATGGAGACGGCCATATATGGAGCGTGTCACGAGGCGTGACTGTCTGACGACCATATATGATGGCGTGTCGTGTCACGAGGCATGATGGACTGACAACCATTATATGGAGGCGTGACACATCGACTGACAGATGGACGGACTGACAGGTTTTGCAGGTTTTCATAGTATACTAAACGACACATATCCAGATTTGCATTACCTCCATCCGTTTTTTTTTCTTCTTTTTTTCAGACAGTGATACGGTATAGTGTCTTCAGGTGACGAAAGAGAATCCTCAAGGGGTGGTGGGCTATTAGATGGCTGTGGTGCTCAGGGAGACCATAATGTTGCTGATGGCTGCTCTTTAGTCCACTTTTAGAGTACAGTCACATGGCAACATGTTTCAGAGTAGTTCCCTGGATGTCCGGGACTGATGAGACATATCTGCTGCCATCCTCAGAGTCATACTGCCATCGGCCATGACCTCCGGATCCACCCGGAACACCCTGGGCGTTTGTCGAAGCGCCACGATGAACTGTCTCTTAAAGGTCTTACTCAGCACAATGTAGAGGAACGGGTTGATGCAGCTGTTGGCGTAGCCCATGCTAATGGCAATGTTGTAGGCGTACAGGAAGGCAAACGACGGCCGCTCGATTACCAGGTGTGCCAACTGCAGGATGTAGTAGGGAGCCCAGCAGATGAAAAATGCCAGGCATATAGCCACCGCCATACGGGTCACCCTGCGCGTGCGTGTCCTCAAGCTGCGCTGAGGCAGGGGAGCCACCGTGGCCGACATGTTCTGCAGGATCTTGAAGAAGACTGTGCAGATGATCACCAGAGGCAGAGCAAAGGCCAAGATGAACTGGTAAAGGGTGAACCAGTATGTATCCGTGGTGGGGTTGGGCAGCAGTAGAGCGCAGCCGATCGAGCCGTCCCTGAGGGGCATGAGGCCGGCGTACATCCACACCGGGGTGATAGACACCAGAGAAAACAGCCACACCAGTGCCACCACAGTCTCGGCCATGAAAGGGGTTCGAACGTGGTTGAAGCGTATGGGGTGGACGGTTGCCAGGTAGCGGTCGAGTGTCATTGCGGTGAGGATGTACGTGCTGACGATCTGACTGTTGGAGTCCAGTGCAGTGATGACGGTGCACATCGTAGCACCGAAGCACCAGGAGCCGTTTCCCACCAGCTGGTGGATGAGGAAGGGCATGCCGAGGAGGAAGAGCAGGTCCACAATGGATAAACTGATGATGAAGATATCTGGCACGGTTAGCTGGGCCCAGAACTTTGTCTTCTTGATGATGGTGTAGATGACGATGCAATTTCCAATTGTCCCAAAGACGCAGATGAAGCCAAAGATGCTCGGCATGAGCACGTTATCATAGGACTGATTTTCTGGTGGAATTGAATTAAAGGGAGAAAGAATTGACAGACAGACAGACAGACAGACAGACAGAATATATACTGTTAAAGTTAGTCATTTCAAACTGACACCTATCTAACTATGAGTTTAGGACAGTGCTAACACATGGCCAGGATCAATCCCACCTTTGTTCGTCATTCATCTTCCAAGAGCCATGATCTTTTGATGTATTTTTAGATGAATATGTCTTGTCTGCTTTTTCTTATACATTATATATATTACTGGAGAGTGGAGATGATTAATTTTGGTTTCACTGCACCCAATTGGTAAAAAAGGGGGGGGGGGGGGAGTTACAGAATTCTTATCGTAAATAGTTTTTTTGTCTAATGCACTGATATTAATCACCAGTTAAAGCTCCATTCAGATTGGCCCATTAATAAAGGGCCATCTTAAATCTTGCATTATCAGTTTATTACAAATTAAGGAGCATAGCTTATATGATTAGGATTCCTCGTGCATGCAGCCAGGTCTGCCAGGTCATACTTTTCTTGTTTTTTGCTCATTTCTTAAGCTACTATACACACTTTTACCAACCAAATCAAACTAGCCTAGAATATCGAGAACGAGATGAAGCAGTTCAATTGTTAACTCACCGTTCAATAGAATCTCAGATGAATTGGGGGAGAAAGAGGAATTCGTAATATATCCAAAGTCCATCTCAAATGGCTCTGAAATAGTCAACAGGCTACAGAATTATTGGTATACGCAAAGCTGCGCGCTTTACTGTCCCCCAAATTCCCAAGCTATTCTAAATGTTATCTCTCGTTAAAGTCAACTGCACCGCCACCGAGCAAGGACTCAGCCAGATATAAATATAAATTAATAGCAATTAATAATAGTCTATAGGCTATAGCCTATACTCTCTATTCTGCAAAAGCCTATTATCCATTCACACACTGATGTTCTGCCGCGGTTGGAACACGCGCCGCATGGCATGCTCGCACAGCTATAAAGGAGTGCAGTGTAGGAGTGCGTAAAACGCTGGAACGCTGCATGGAAGCCTATATCGCCACTTGACCTCAGGCTCACCCACAATGTCAATCGTATAGCAGCAGCGTGAACAGCAACATAATGTACACTGACGTGTAAAAGAGAAGAGAGATAAAACATATCCACAGCATTTCACATTTAAATTTAAATGTAGGCCTAACATGTATAAATGCATTAGCCTATACGAGTTGCTATAGGCCTATAGGTCCAGGAGATTTTATTTCATTATTTTGCATATATAACAAAATTACCTTTTATATTTAATATTCTGAAGTAGAGCTATAGGCCCATGCAGTTGCAGATAGGCCTATGCCCTATAGGCGTACATTTCTATATAGCCATGACCTATATAGGCCTTTTGCATGGATATGGCTACCCGAGGGGCTTGTTGTTTGGAAGTTTGGCTTATATTAGGCTATAGCCTATACTTTTTTCCAGCACTGGTCGTCGACCAACACATGGGCACAAGACCAAAGGAAAGGAAAGGTACTATATTTTTACCCAGGGTAACTGGACTAATCATCAGATACTTGTTTACAGCCAGGCCCTGCTTATTTCATAGAACATTTCATGGTAGTGCATGGTTCAATGCCTTGTCCAAGGGCACTTCAGCGGTGGTATTTTTTACCACGTGCATGTAATGCCCGGGATTCGAACCCCGGCCGCGGTAGCAAAGGGATGTTTACAGTTTAATAAATCTGAAAATGCATAAATTGAAAATTGTCTTTATTGTCAAATGTTGTGTCTTGTCAGACTCGTAAATCCAATCCCATCGGATTTCTCCACTCCATCCTTGGCCAAAATGTCTTCAGCAGTAGCCTACCATTGTTTGCAGTTTGCACAGTGCTTAATATTCCACTAGGTGTCGTACTTTTCAATGTTTTGAGATGCAAGTTAATAGCTAATCGTAATTTAATGATGCCACTGATTTGGGTCAGGAATAGCCTACATGTAGAGTAGACCTAGGGCAGGCTATTTTGCCCCATCGATTTAAGAAAATATAAAAATAAAAAAATAAGAAGAAAACTGAGTTCATGTAGAATAGGCTAGTAGGCTACAATTCTTTTTTCTACAGCCTCACACCAATATGAATAGGACTTCCTGTTAATGGACTTACAACTAAATGACAAGTAGGCTACTATTATGAGCATGCAAATTAAATAGTATAAAATAGACTATATAAGCCTTTTTTATCATTAACCTAACGTATTAGCCTATAATGAGAAAGTACGTATTTGGGGTATGTAAACAAAAATGTTTTTTATATGTGGTGGACTGCAATGCAAAGTAGACACTCCCTTTATTTATTATGCATGATACATCATTTTATAAGACAACAGGAAAAAAAACTATTTTAAATTACTCTACCGTCATAAAACCTCAAATAGGCTACAGTAGGCCTAATGACTTTTCAAATTGCATGCATAAGATTGGTAGCCTAAGCCTAGACAACATTTAGACCTCTTATTTTTAGCTAATAGAATTGTCAATCCATTCCAAAAGTGCTTATCAGAGACCACGTTTTACATTTGCTATTTTTTGTAGACCAGTTCATATACGTTTTGTGTGCAAGCAGCAACACTGCTATTATTACATACTCCTTTATGTAGTACTATAGTAGTTTGAACTTGAAGAGGTTTGAATTGAAGCCAGTTTGATGCTTAGTTCGTCGCACGACGGTGCCGCGCGTGAAACACGCGACTGGACTGACACCGTCGTGCGTGCGATCGATGTAGTAGGAAATTAGGAATCGGGCTTTGACCAGTGGCAGAGCTCATCTGAATAGCTCTGACCAGTGGTGTCAGGCAGAGTAGAGACCTCATCTAAATAGCTCTGACCAGTGTTGACCAGACCACACTGTGACTGACCACGTACAGTCAGCTTTGACGCAGCCGACAGGGAGGAGTTCAGCTCTGACTGACAGGAAGCGGAAAGCAACCTCGCTACTAGCGCTAGCCGTAATGCTAACACAGCTAAGGCTGAGACTGAGAGAGAGAGGAGAGACTCCCAGTTCGGGTGGAGAGCGAAGCCACACAGCGTCATTTAATACCGCTCCACAACAACACAAAGGCTGGATAAATAATAACACTACAGCGTCCGTTCGGCACAGAGGCGGTATCTGAACCACACATGTGGAGTGGTGAGTTTGTTTGACACATAACTTGTACATTGCTGTCTCTTCTGGCGATGCGAGCTAACGGTAGCTAAGTTATGTAGCTACTAACCCAAGCTGTTAGCAAGGCTAACAACAGCCTGCTGCGTTGTGAAAAAGTGTTTTCTTCTTTTCTGTTGTTTGCCAACTGGAAAGTTGCCAGTAAAACAGTAGGGTTGTAATGTAATTTAACTCGTGTATTTTTGCTGTTCAACTTAAAAAACAAAATTATAAAATAAATGGATATCCACGGGTTGTATATTAACCCACTCCTAGAAGACAGCTTGGCGTCTTTTGGGGTTAATGTATACATCGTCAAGCGATTGGATTACAATTGGTGAAAAGACACTTTATTTCAAATTTAAAACATGTCAATTTTGTTGAGCCAAAGGGTCGCGATGCGAGATAGATGACGATAAGCCTGGGGCTGCAGCTGGTTAAGCTTTATTTATATACTCCGTAGTACAACGGTGTCGCTGCCAAAAAGAAAACAGATGTATAAGCTAAACTGTAGAGTTAAGATCATAATGAGATTTCACCATTCTAGATGCCGTAAGTCTCAATTATAGTAGTAATACTACATTTGTTACATGTCAGAACCATGCCGATATGATGTCAATTTTGTTTTGTGTTGAAAATTGAAATAAACAAAAACTGCGATAGCTGCAGTGAGATCGTTGAAACAGCATTTCCAGTCAACAACTTGGTTATGGTATAGTACCATAACCATACTATAGGCTATCTGCCTTGTTTTGGTCATGCCTACGTGATAATTATTGAGCAGTCATTAGTCATCCTTCCTTAGAATAACTTCAGCTAATGTAACGTGCCAGCAGTATCCATTTAAATCAGTAAGTTAATATTATTGAGGGCTGTAGTTTTTTCTGAGATTAAAACTTCAAGCTGGGCTAGCTGATGAACTGTCAAATAGGACAGTCAGGCGATTCTATCTGTGAGACTCGGTTGTGTCCAATCCACCCTTGCCTTAGTATAAATTCCCTCGACACCATGTCCAATATTTAACATTGTAGCAAATTGCAACCGTTTCTTTAGTCCACAGAATAGAGTTAAAAGTTTATTATCACCTGCCTGATACAAACTACTAAAATATTTACTAAATACTAGCTATGTCACTGAGAATAGTTTCAAATTTTCCTTTATTTGCTTTGGTTAAAATGTCTTTGTCCATCTTAGACATGCTTATCAATGGAAAATACAGCCTTCATGACCAGTTTTCACGTTTTTTCTACATCCTTATTTTTCAGACACACTAAAATACCCCCGAATCTGTAATTTAAGGAAGTATGCCTATGTGGTTTCTGTGCACCAAAACTACTACTACTAAAATGTCCAAAGCAATGATTGGATCCTCAATGATCGGTCCGGGAGTCGAACCCGCGGCACACTGCGACTGGATTACCAGTCCGGTGCCCAGACCGTTACGCTACGGCCTGGGCCTCCCTTTTGGTGTTTTAACTAAGCATTATGTTATACTTTAGCTATTGAAAAATAGCAGATCTACAAGCTCATAGCGCGGCACCGAGTGGCGCGCTATGAGCTTGTAGGTCTGCTATTTTTGAAAAATCGTGAAAATGCGGCACAAATCTTTGAATATATATTCTTTCAGAAGACGTTAGGCCTAAATGGGTTAAAACATCAAGTACAATAGGTGAATGGCTGTGACCCCTTGTATTTTACCAGCAGCCGAATTCCCGAATAAGCCACATTAGTAGTAGCTGTGTGATTTGATGTAAAATGTTTTTTATGTTTTAATGACTGACTCACAGTTTACAATACAGTTGTTTACAAGCATGCTATAGAGGCACACACACTTGCCAAAAAGCAATCATTGGGCATCACAAACTACTGGATCACTTTCAGATGTGTCCACATTCCAGTCATAAAAGTCATAATCGTGATGGCTCCGACTGGTCCAAGGCTTGATCAGGAGACATGTGTGCAGACACATATGACGCTATATGATGATGCTCGATGTGCTGCCTCGTAACTTTGAAAGGTTGTTGGCGGTCATCTTTTGTCAGCCAGTAGTCTACAATACAAAACTAGAGAGGAGAGCGTTCCTTCTTCTCCTTCAGAGGCAGGAATGCGCAGAATGTAAACAACAGCACATGGCCTCCTTTGGACCGGGAGTGACATATTGGAGAATTGTGATATAGCTTTTGATTTCGGTACTGAACGTCAATTTCGGTATGTATCGAGTATTGTGATGGTCTTAGTTGCAATGCATTGTGAGCTTGTTGATCATTGTTTGTCTTTGCTATATATTTCCCCCACAACAGTTGCCACCTATAATGAATGGCATGCCCAAAATAGGGACATCAGGTTGAAAGTGGTTAACAGTGTTGATATGGACGGCTTATGCTTTTTAATGCTTCTGCTTGAATGACACGTTGCTTTTCTTTGCAGGTACCTTACTGTGACCTTTATGTGAGGCTCAACCTGTGAAGGGAACGGGTCCTAGACGGGAGGAGAGACTCGGAGAGAAGCAGCCGGCCACAGAATTCTGGATCTGTGTTTTTATTTTTGAGTCAGCCCTTCAAACACACAACTATTGCCAAACAGGTTTCCAACGAGATACCAGAACGATGGAGGCCATTGCCAAATACGATTTCAAAGCCACTGCTGATGATGAACTTAGTTTTAAACGAGGGGAAATCCTTAAGGTAAATGTAAACCTTTTTTCCTCATCTGATCTTGTGAGCCATGTGTTACTGTTGATGCCCATTATGACTGACAGATTGAAAGTGATCCTGTGAGATTGTATGGCTGCACTTCTGTATTTTAAATGCAATACATCTTCTGGATTACTGACTTGCATGAAAGCAGCAATGTGCTATAGAGCGTCGCAGTCCCGCCCCCTTTCAGACGAGTGGACTGTTTTGGGTCCTTTTAAGATTTTGGCCCCCCATCTCTGTTTATTTGAAAACACCAGAAATATTATATATCTCAGGGTCCAAGCAATGGTTCTCTTCTCTGGCAAATATGTGTCCAGAAATAAATCTAATTTAAGCAGATTTGTTTTTTAATGTAACTTTAATGTAAGTTGTAAATCTATTATCTTTGAAAATATTTTATTTTACCCATTTCGGCTATGTTTTTAATTTGTAATAGATAGACAATTGTGTGCACTCCATTGAATGAAAAGGCCTAAATGCTATGAATCTTACTGGCTACATCTGTGTCTCTAGCCTATAGTCCGCAGACATTACAGTGCTATTAATACTATGATCAGAACCAATGTGGAACTCTGTACTGGGCCTGGCTGGCACTGTATAGATTAACAACACACACACACACACACACACTCACACTCACACTCTCTCCTTCTCCAGTGGCTGGTTGCCTGCCTCTCTACAGGCAACGAGCCCCAGTTCCCTCTCTACTCACTGCCTATGTTTATGTGCACTATGTCGTACAGCGGCGTACTATGGCATGATGCGTTGTGAGCTTGTAGATCGCTATTTTTGGCTCAAGACTGTTGTATCGTATGTAATATACATACTTAAAACACAAAGACATCATCCGAAGGGAATCCTGCTCTTTCAATAACACCATACTGGCACAGACTATACTTTTACACTATACTTTTATTTTCTCTTTGTTCCATAATTTCTTGCCCAATCCATATTGTGTCGTAGTTCCTATCTATCTCTGTTTCTGTGAACTCTTAATTACCGTTTTTCATATTATCACTATTATGATGTACTTTGCATCTTTGTCCCTTTACAAGGAATAGTGCATAGAACGTAGAATAGGAGACACCTGTACTGTAGGCACAGAAATGCATACATTAGACTTCATAGCTTACCTTCATAGCTTCATACTTCATGCTCAATTTTGATCGTTAAACGTATAAAACCACAGTTTCAGACTGTCCATCTCTCATTCCCTGCGGTCTTTTTCTCACACACACGCACACACGCATCCCTTAAAGACCTAGTGAAATGAAAAATACATGCATTTTATTTTTAAGTTTCACTCTGAATCAGAAAGCTGTGTGTTTCTGAACCAATCAGAACGTCTCAGGGTATGGGACGTTGTTCCGTTACATGCGCGACGCGTGCATGCGCATGCAGATTGGTTGTTGTTTACAAGTGACAGACGGGCAGCTAAACTTGTGGCTTATTTCTAACCTATGATGTTTTCGGATACAAATGTTAACGTGAGGATTAAGTTTAAAACGAGTTGACACTGCCTGCATGAGTGCATGTTATCTTAAATGAGATTAAAAACGGAGTAGTTCTGTAATCAGAGAACCACGCAGCGATGGGAATTAAACATGCAAGGCTTGACATGCATAAAATTGGCTTTTAATATAAAAATGCACACAAATTGAAAATTTCCCATTGTTTTGGCATCCATTGTTTATGCCCATATGATGACCATGGATATGGTCTAAAAGTGTGAAACTATTTTTCATTTCACTAGGTCTTTAAATTCAAGCAGAGCAGCAGAATGCAATCTGAAGTGTGTAAGAGTTGTAAAAGATGTAAGAGTTTAATTTCCTCATGGGCCATCATTACGAGGCCCTCTTTAATCTTTCATTGAAACCCCAAGTTGATGTGGGGCCTCAGGCATGACATTATTCAAAGGCCCACTGTCTGTCTTGTTGCCTGAAAAGGGTCGTCCTTGGAGATTAATGAGATGAAACACGATATTATATATAACGGGACACAAAGATTTCGCTACAGAAGTGTACATGTTTGGATTTGAGCAAATACAATCATTGACGATTTCTGTTTAATGTCAGTGTGTCTTGAGAGAGGAGGGTTTGGTTGGTCTGCATATCATAAAATTAACCTTTGTATTTTTTATAATTTCTGGACTGGGAAATATATTTGTAGCTGGATTCACTATGTGCCTGACTTCATAGATTAATACTTTTTTGTTGCCTTAAAGTTTCAGATAAATGCTTGTAGTTTCTCGAGGCTGAGTAGTACATAAAAAGCCCTTTTTGTAGTGAAAGCATTATAAGCATAACTGAGGCACTGCTTAAATTGAAGTTCTGAACCCTGCATGTTTTCACTGTAACCTTACGTTCTGTTTTGATCACAACAGTAGTTTGTTTTCACGGGCAACTGGTACGTTAACTCTGACAAGCAGGTGGAGAGAACATTGTTATGGTGCTCGCAACCTCAGCACAGCTGTCTACTAATCTCATGTCATTTGTTGTATACGTGAAATTTCCAAACTCGGCTTCAAAATAATCTCCTACCTACAACTAGGCCAGTTATTTCTTTGCAGACAGTGTCACAGTAGGACCTGATTACATTATAGCGTGACGTTCTAGTTACTACTAGTAACGGATGGTGCTCCTCTCCACAGTTTCAGCACCCTCCCTGCCCACAGATTGTAGGTTCTTGCCCTCAGAGCGCCATGTGGCGCTCAGGCCATCATGATCTCACGCCAACCGCCTCCAAGCATCTCGCAAGCAGCGCTAGCTGAGTTCTGCATGAATATTAATCAAGAGGAAATGCGAGGCCAATAGCTAGATGGCAGTGCTTCAGGACGGCAGCCTTGTCCATGCAGTTTCCTGCTGGATCTGTGCAAGCCCGAGGCACGACTACCACATGCTGCCCGCGACGGTCCCCAGCATCAGCGGAGAGGGGATCAGAGCCCCCCTCCCCCTAGAAGATTAGATTAATGGAATGCAGAGTTGCAGACATTAGCCAAAAGACACATGTTCTTATTGCATGGATATCTAGAAATAATGTTGTAGCCTAAGGGTTCCCCCTTCTGTGTAATTTCAATCACATCAACTAAGTGTTAATTATTATTTTGTTTTAAGTAGGTCACTGCCTAGTGTCTACTGATAGCAGCTTATATTATCTGTCTTAATTGCTTCTCGCCCTTAAGGCGTCTTACTGGTAATAAAGTACCAAAGTCCTGACGTCACTCCCGCTACCCCTCAGTGTTATTTTTGGAATTACTTGTGAGACTCAACTGGAGCCAGATTCAAACTGGGGTCTTTGCACTCACAAGGCACATTACACAAATAAGATGTATCCTCAGTGTAGGAGCAGAGATAAACAAGACACACTCTATTTCCTATAGTCAAGTGTAACAGGTACTGTCATGGTTTGTCATCTTAAATACGATTTTGTCTTCCAGTCATCAGCCTTGGGAAGTATAGCTATTTTATGATAATTGTACTTGATTACAGCACATTGCCTAACTGTATCTGTATGTGAACGTCACAAATGCAAAGAGACCACCAACTATTTGACCACCTGGAACAGTGGTTTTCAACTCTTTTCATCTCAAGGCCCATTATTTTTTAGCCACAGACCACCAATTGATGACATTATCCTCTCTGACCCAAAACTAAAACGAATATTTTTGTTGTCGTTGGGAGAGATAACAGGCAAGTGATCAGAAATGATCTTCTACAAGCGAAATAGAACAAGAGTCTAGAGTGGCAATAGCATTGGTGCCCGGGGGTTTTTGTGGCCATGAGTGAGTTACCGGTAAAGTTATCCACACTGATTTTGGTTTGAAAACGATTAATCTTTCAGCCCTAGTCCAAATCTATGGCTGGTACATCATACATGGAAGTGGATGAAGATAGGGCCATAAAAGGAAGTACATTTGTTTAAATAACATTACTGTATATGTATGTAATTCTACGTATATGCATCCTCCCCAGGTGTTTTGGTAGATTACGCATATTGCTTCCCTTACTGGCAAGGGTTATAAAGTGTGAACAAGCGTGACATCATCGAGACGTCGACCTGACCACACTTTTAGTTGTGTGTGTGTGTGTTTTAAGGGAACAGACTTGTCAAGATTATGTTGTTCACGTTTCCATTAATTGCATGAAAATCACATTTTCCACAACATAAATCTCACTCAATATTTTCTACAGCAATGAAAGCAGAACCAATGTTAGACCAGATTGACTAATTTAGGACCAGTTCCTGTTTAGAATGTCTGTCTATCTACCACACAAGTGCTCAAGTCATGCAATTGCAAAGTCCCTTTGCATTACTTGAACCTCTACCCTATAGAGTTCAGCAGAAAGTTATTTCTGGACAATGCATCTGAAATGGGGAACTATTATTCAATGGTTTGCCTGTTAAAGGACAACTTTAGTTTTTTTCAACCAAGGTTCATGTTTTAGGTTGTTATTAGAGAAACTAAAAGGTGAATGTAAATTTTCTTTCATTTTCTGCTTTCTTTCGTTTTAGGGATTTTAGCTGTTTTTGACAGGGGGGCGGGGGCATTCGAGCATGGGGCTAAATATGTATTCTTTTACAGAATTGTATGGTGATTTATTTTTTTATTTACTATAGTCCTAATAAACCCCAAGAAATTACATTTGGCCACAAAAGATCACAGGATCTATTGAATGTGACAAACTGACATATTGAGCCTATACACACAGTATAAGCCTTCCCCCAGTAGGCTACCTTCATATTCAGTAGATCCTGTGATCTTCTGTGGCCAGATGTAATTTCCTGGGGTTTATTAGAACTATAGTAAATAATAAATCACCATAACATTTTGTAAAAAAATACATATTTAGCCCCATGCTCGAATGCCCCCGCCCCCCTGTCAAAAAGAGCTAAAATCCCTAAAACGAAAGAAAGCAGCAAATGAAAAAAAAATTAACACTCATCTTTTACTTTCTCTAATAACAACCTAAAACATGAACCTTGGTTGAAAAAAACTAAAGTTGTCCTTTAAGCTATTTAAAGCTATTTAAACAGACACATTTTCATTCTCCTACTGTATGTCTTTATAAATTCTGTATGTACTATATGTAGCCAAATATTTCATATTTTTGACCGATACTGACTAGGGGACGGGTGTGCCCAGCAATTCATTTCACTATCATTTAACCGACATTCTTTTAAACGTTTATTCGAATAGTAAAATTGTTTATTAAGATGGATTAAAGTCCGTAATACTGACCATAGCACCTGGCACTACTGCCATTTTTCTGGACTGTAGTTATTGTGTTTTGAGGATAGTTTTGCTTTGCGAGGAATGGCTTTTATGGCTGTAAGTCTTGACACGAACTAAGTCCACTTCTCTGAACTGTAGATGAGTGTACCGGGGTCCCACTTGATGTCTTCTTCTGTCTGCTGCTCTTTTATAAATCTTTTTTTTTTAAGATTTTCTTTTGGCTTTATTGAGAGAGACAGGTGCAAAGTAGGCTAGCAGGAAACGGGGAGAGAGATGGGGGGGAATTAAAAAACTTCAGTGCACTGTGCCTACACATGTTGCGACCTCAGGTCGCAACATGTGTAGGCACAATGCAAGGAATAAATGCATTCGCCATGTATCCGAAGGAAGTCTAATCCAATCATTTTTAGATTTCTCCAGTTTAATCCTGAGTTTAAGTTTTGTTGTGTTCAAGATCTGATTTTAGGCATGTTTAAGCCTCCAGGAAAATCCGTGTTGAGGTTCTTAATCCACTGTTTTTCATTAAAACGTCTTTGTCCTACTGTCCAGTTGGGAATGTGTTGAAGTCCAGCACATTTTAGAGCTTCAATGCCATGAGCCATGAAATGTTGCACAAACCTTGTGGTTGTCTTTTTTCCATTGTTAATATTGTACCTGTGTTGTCCCAGCCTTGTACCTATTGTTTTACCCGTTTCTCCGACATATTGTAAACCACATTTGTCACATGTGATTAACAGTTTGACTGCGGAAAACGATTTATCAGACTTTTAATCAACCCCCCTTCAATGCCGAGATTGTTGTATTACCTTTAGAGCATACGCTGAATTATTTGGGCTTTTAATCCGCGAAAATCGAGCGAAAAAAGCTTCCCCCGTTTGTTATGAACGGCTGGACCACCCGCCATCTTGGTACACCCGGAAGACGCAGCACAGGACCCTCCTCCATGAGGCGTTGAACCCCATTCGTTTACATTGGCCTCAATTTCCCAGAAGCCCTAGCAGCCCACAGCATGTGACGATTTCCGTTTCCTCATCAAAACAGATGCATCTACACTCTTTCTCTGCGGCGAAGACGGATTTTCTTTTTAATTATTACATTGCGGCGGATTAAACACATAAAACAAAAGTTGCGTATCTCCGATATGGCAGCGACATTAACCTGGAGTAATCCATTCAAAGCACGGAAACTGTTAAGTAAATGCAGTTGCTGGTTCTGGTTGTTATTTGTTGTTTAATCTCTAATATGCGTTTTGTAGTTCTATTTTTGACTAATTGTTTGGGTTTGAAGTATTCTGGTCCCTCGCGTGCTGGTGTGTTGATTTCTTTTAGCTTGCTGTGTACTAGATAATCTTTAAGGTTTTTGTTTTTTCTGTAGGCCGATATAATTTTATAATCTTTTAGAAGATCATCCGTTCGGTTCTCAAAATTCCTTTTTATTCTGTTGTTGGCTAGTGTGCTCTGTGTTGAATAACTGGTTATCAGGGCTAATTTAGGGCCTGGATCTCGCACTCTTACTTCTAAGAAGGTACTTTGAGCTTTCCGGAGGAATGTCCTAGTGTAACCTCTTAGTCTGAGAGCCTTAAATAGTGTTTTACAAGCTATTTTGAAATCACTTCTTTGCGTGCGGGGGGGGGGGGGGGGGTGACACGCAGCAAAGTCCGTCGGGATCGAGAGTCGAACCTGTGGCACGCTGCACCTTGGCTGGATTACCAGCCAAGGTGCCCAGACGACTATGCCAGCCGCCTGGGCTTATACATCTAAAAGTTTGTTTAAAAGCAGATCAGATTCTCCCAGACATTTTTCACTATTGGCGACATAATTGAAATAATGATTGAAAAACGCATCTCAAACTGTGCAAGCAAATGTCTTTTTGTGGAACCTCTAAAGCAGTACCCTAAACATTAGCAAGGTACTGCACTTTTTATTATTATTCCTTCACTCAGTGTCTGCTCATGCAACAGTCGCATGCCTGAATGTTTACCCCCAGGTAACTGAGACAGGATGGAACAGGCTTCTCTTTACTCACTCATGAACACACACAACACTCTATGTTGCGTTCTTGAAATGTACTCTCTGCAACAGACATTTGATGAATAAGCACGATTTTGGTAATTTACTGTATAAATGCATACTATTTCGACATTGGGATTGTATTTGTGGGGTGACCATAGCCAAGTGCTTTGTTGTTTATTGTTGTTGACTGACTGTGCTCGTCACTGCTCACCACTGCTGTCTGTCTGTCTGATGATACGAAGTCTAACCAGCTCTGCTGTTCAGACAAGAGGTCCCTCGAAACGTCTACCAGGCTTGTGTGAAGGCTTTGTTCATTCAATAGTAGCACTGGGAGATGGTAGCTGTTGTTTTATTCCTATCCCTTCTGGTCTACAGGAGCGTCTGGGGTGCGCTTCTCTTGTGTTTTAGTCTGTGTGAAGGCACAGTGTTGGTCTGTGTGTGCTTTGTGGCACACCACAAAGCGCCTTGGTCAGACCGTTGTGTCATCAGCCTCCTAACAACTAAGCTTGATATGAGATATGGGAACTGTAAGCCCTGCACTGTCTGTCTGTTACTGACTATTGAGTTTTGGGTGACGTTGAAGTTTAAGCATTCTTATGTCGTCGGGCTGAAGTCCATGTTCCACTTTCTGGATGATAGAAATATTTGACTGTAGGAGTACTGTTCAATGTGTTCATCAATTGTTAATGTTCTTCACTTCGTTAGCCTCATAGGATAAATGCCTAAGTCATTTTTTATGATTTTCGGATAATAAGAAAAAACACATTTTCTCGCAAGTATGTAAGAGTTTTTAATGCAGATTTTTACAATGGCTTCCTGAGGGGTTAACAAAATGTTTTTTACAAAAAGATAAACATGAGAGTCATTCCATAACAAAAAAAAGTGACTTAGGCCATTTTCAAGAAAATAATCTGTGACTTAGGCATTTTTTAATACATGTCTACTAAACACCTGGGGGTCTATTAGAGTGATGTTAACTCCATACTAAACACCTGGGGGTCTATTAGAGTGATGTTAACTCCATACTAAACACCTGGGGGTCTATTAGAGTAATGTTAACTCCATACTAAACACCTGGGGGTCTATTAGAGTAATGTTAACTCCATACTAAACACCTAGGGGGGTCTATTAGAGTGATGTTAACTCCATACTAAACACCTGGGGGTCTATTAGAGTAATGTTAACTCCATACTAAACACCTGGGGGTCTATTAGAGTAATGTTAACTCCATACTAAATACCTGGGGGTCTGTTAGAGTAATGTTAACTCCATACAGAACACCTGGGGGTGTATTAGAGTAATGTTAACTCCATACAGAACACCTGGGGGTCTATTAGAGTGATGTTAACTCTATACTAAACACCTGGGGGTCTATTAGAGTAATGTTAACTCCATACTAAACACCTGGGGGTCTATTAGAGTAATGTTAACTCCATACTAAACACCTGGGGGTCTATTAGAGTAATGTTAACTCCATACTAAACACCTCGGGGTCTATTAGAGTAATGTTAACTCCATACTAAACACCTGGGGGTCTATTAGAGTAATGTTAACTCCATACTAAACACCTGGGGGTCTATTAGAGTGATGTTAACTCCATACTAAACACCTGGGGGTCTATTAGAGTAATGTTAACTCCATACTAAACACCTGGGGGTCTATTAGAGTAATGTTAACTCCATACTAAACACCTGGGGGTCTGTTAGAGTAATGTTAACTCCATACTAAACACCTGGGGGTCTATTAGAGTGATGTTAACTCCATACTAAACACCTGGGGGTCTATTAGAGTAATGTTAACTCCATACTAAACACCTGGGGGTCTGTTAGAGTAATGTTAACTCCATACAGAACACCTGGGGGTCTATTAGAGTGATGTTAACTCCATACTAAACACCTGGGGGTCTATTAGAGTAATGTTAACTCCATACTAAACACCTGGGGGTCTATTAGAGTAATGTTAACTCCATACTAAACACCTGGGGGTCTATTAGAGTAATGTTAACTCCATACTAAACACCTGGGGGTCTATTAGAGTAATGTTAACTCCATACAGAACACCTGGGGGTCTATTAGAGTGATGTTAACTCTATACTAAACACCTGGGGGTCTATTAGAGTAATGTTAACTCCATACTAAACACCTGGGGGTCTATTAGAGTAATGTTAACTCCATACTAAACACCTGGGGGTCTATTAGAGTAATGTTAACTCCATACTAAACACCTGGGGGTCTATTAGAGTAATGCTAACTCCATACTAAACACCTGGGGGTCTATTAGAGTGATGTTAACTCCATACTAAACACCTGGGGGTCTATTAGAGTAATGTTAACTCCATACTAAACACCTGGGGGTCTATTAGAGTGATGTTAACTCCATACTAAACACCTGGGGGTCTATTAGAGTAATGTTAACTCCATACTAAACACCTGGGGGTCTATTAGAGTAATGTTAACTCCATACTAAACACCTGGGGGTCTGTTAGAGTAATGTTAACTCCATACTAAACACCTGGGGGTCTATTAGAGTGATGTTAACTCCATACTAAACACCTGGGGGTCTATTAGAGTAATGTTAACTCCATACTAAACACCTGGGGGTCTGTTAGAGTAATGTTAACTCCATACAGAACACCTGGGGGTCTATTAGAGTGATGTTAACTCCATACTAAACACCTGGGGGTCTATTAGAGTAATGCTAACTCCATACTAAACACCTGGGGGTCTATTAGAGTAATGTTAACTCCATACTAAACACCTTTGGGTCTATTAGAGTAATGTTAACTCCATACTAAACACCTGGGGGTCTATTAGAGTAATGCTAACTCCATACTAAACACTGGGGGTCTATTAGAGTAATGTTAACTCCATACTAAACACCTGGGGGTCTATTAGAGTAATGCTAACTCCATACTAAACACCTGGGGGTCTATTAGAGTAATGTTAACTCCATACTAAACACCTTTGGGTCTATTAGAGTAATGTTAACTCCATACTAAACACCTGGGGGTCTATTAGAGTAATGCTAACTCCATACTAAACACTGGGGGTCTATTAGAGTAATGTTAACTCCATACTAAACACCTGGGGGTCTATTAGAGTAATGCTAACTCCATACTAAACACCTGGGGGTCTATTAGAGTAATGTTAACTCCATACTAAACACCTGGGGGTCTATTAGAGTAATGTTAACTCCATACTAAACACCTGGGGGTCTATTAGAGTAATGTTAACTCCATACTAAACACCTGGGGGTCTATTAGAGTAATGCTAACTCCATACTAAACACCTGGGGGTCTATTAGAGTAATGTTAACTCCATACTAAACACCTGGGGGTCTATTAGAGTAATGTTAACTCCATACTAAACACCTAGGGGTCTATTAGAGTAACTGTTGTTTGCTGTGTATGCAATGTAAAAATGCCCAAGTCACACAAAGTGAGTTAGGCGGCAACGTAAAAATGCTCAAATCACACAAGTGACTTAGGCAGATCATCATTTTTGAAGATAGTGAGCTTTGTGATTGGCTGAGGACATAGGCGCTAATCCAGGACGATGCAGCAGCCCCAGGAGAGCACCTGTAGGCAGAAATCTCAATTTCGCCAAAAAATGACTTAGGCATTTATCCTATGAGGCTAACGACTTGTCAATCGTTAAATGTAGCCTCTGCCCTGTCATTAGCACCACACTAGCACCATAATACTGAATGTGCATTGTTGATATACAGTTGTCCATACTTTATATACACCCGTTATACTCAAATACTGTATACCTGTATACTCATTGATACCACTAGTGAATAATATCATATATAATATATTCACTGATGTATTGCAATTCATGCATAGCATAGAAGATATAGCTCATATTCATTGTACATTTATATTTGTTAGATTGAACAAATTTAGCAATTATTCAGAGATTCAGTGCCGATATCTTGGGCCCACATCTCAGTAGTATTCTTTATATTATATATATATATATATATATATATATATATATATTGGTTTGGTTGTTCACATTTAGGTTTATTTTCTTAAAGTTGTAGTGAAATTAAAAATACGTTTTACTTTTAGACCATATCAATTATTAACAATAAAGAGAATTTAATGTTTGTTTTGACACCTAACCATAGTATGATCAAAAGTCCATAAAAATGTAAATGCAATTACTTCCTTAAAACGAAAACGTACTGTGTGATGATGTGTATTGTGTAGAGGTACACATCAATAAAAGCCAATAAAAATGAAGATTGCCCATTGTATTCCCATTGCTGCATCATCCTCCAAACACAGGATAGCATTAGCAATGCTGCTTAGGTTTTTGTAGACTTTTCTTTGATTGATTGAAATAATTTATTAACTGAGTGGACGACCCAATAAAGCAAGGGTACAAATACAAGAGGGTCCACCTTGTTCAATTCATCAAAGATGACCATTAGACATTACCCAATACCCATATATTGAATCAATGTATGAAAGTAAAGTACCAAGCTTTTCTTGGCATTAGAGGGAGGATCAAACTAGCGCTGGAAACGGACACCGGCTCCCTATTGGTTCACCACCCTATGTGCCCGCCTCCCCTCTCACTCACTCCTATGCCACATTTCCTGGTTTTTTCCCCCTTTTGAAACAAAATTGCCTGGGTCTTCAAGGCTACATATAGTATTACACAGCTGATGCCACTCAATGTCAATTCTTTTTCATTTCCGTTGGCTTTTAGAAAAGAGGAAAGAGCCTTTACATAATCGTTGATCTAAAAAGCCCTGCTATTGAAAGGATGAAAAGGGTCGGTTTAGGACACGACAGCCAAGCATGTAGGCCAATTTAATCATCACGAAACACATCTGTGTGGGCTTTTGTTGGCCGTGATTACCATGATGACCCTGTTGTTGAATAGGGACAGAAATATGAGAAACCTATTCTACAAGCATCATGAGAAAATTACCTTAATTATACGTTTAATGTAGAAAACTGTATATGTATAGTTTGTATACATAAAATGACCCATATTTCACCAGTGATTACAAATAAATGTACTTTATTGCTCTGTAAAAAAAAGTAATGGATTGGCTGAGCTCAGCTCTCTGTATACCCTGATGCTGTTTCACATTGGAGAGCTATAGAGTTGGTATCGGCTTTGTAAGTGGATCACTACTAGTTTGTTCTCTCTGCAGGGTCAGACAGGGCAGACGATCGGCTATTATATATACCTTTATTGAAAGGATAAGCCCCTTGAGATGTCGCATCTCATTTTAGAGGGGGTCCTCAACACAGATACATTGTACAATACAGTTCACAAAGCAATACAACAGTACAACCATACATATTCTAGCCTACGAGTGTCTCCCCGAAATATGGGACCCAATGCCTCTCTGCTTGGCACTCAGCATCAAGGGTTGTAGTGGGGGTAAGTCCCTGTGACATAGCGTCATGTTATGTACATGGGGTGCCCTATGGGCCGCATGACTCGGCAAGGCTTACTACACTGAGCACCATTACTGTCTATAACTAGAACACCATTTTATTTGTCATAGTTTTGGTGTGAACTCTGCCATCCACTAAGAACAATAGAAATAACGTATATATACTGTATACTAGTTACTGTATAGTCTTTCTCGTTGTGAATGGCCATTTAGACACAACTTTCTTAAATCCTCCATTGATGTCACACCTACACTCCACTGACTGAATGTGAGAAACCACATACGGTATATTTCCAAATGACAGCCCTTACTCAAATAGCCGCTCACTACCTAATAACAGCCCAGGTTCTGACAACATTTTGCGTAATAACCGCCTCGCCCAAGCCATGCAGCCTATATTTCATGTGCAATGAGCTGTGGTGCGCTTGTTGGCTCCACAGGAACTGTAACCAAATAACGGCCCGGTGCAGGCCAGTGCAAACAAAAATAACGGCCTACTGCAAATGGCAGCCTAGTTCCTTATAAACGCCTGGGGTCCAAATCAATTTAGCATATTAACAGCCCAGGCTACTATTTGATTTTGTTGTTTTCTGTACGTTTGTAATAATTTGCCTCAAAATCACCTTGGTTTGTATCGGGTTGAGACTTAACTTGTTAAGAAGCTTATTTGGTCATATACTAGACCTAGTGGTATGTGAAAATAGCATACTAGTCAAGTGAAGTTTCACAACGTGTCATGTGATTTCCCATCCATTGAAGGAAAAAAAGGGAAGGAGCTAGTTGGTTAATTTACATGGACTTTTTCTAAAAATACATGTGGTAATCTGGACATTGTATGCCTGCTGTTTTAAATTGACATGGATTAGGTGTTCAATATAGTGTGTAGCATGAAATGGGTGCTTGTCAATACTACAGTGAATGTACAAGAACGAATGAAGCGCTTTTTTGTGTGTGGTAACGGCTCTAATCCCTAACATGTCTTACTCCACTGACTAATACACTGAAAAAGACATACTAATGTATCTCAAATTAATTTGAAGCCCCTGTTGACATGGCCTGTTGTCACTGTATATAGACAGAGCACGCAATACTGTAAACTCATTGAGCGGCAAATCTCCTTTTTATTTGCCCTAGATTATCTCACTGTAGGCGCTCAGTGTCAAAAGGTCAGGCCATATGGCCAAGCTGTAGATTCATCATGGCTGCGCCCTTCCAAGCGCAAATGCAAGGCCAGACTATTTAAGGTACGCAAAGACAGACGAGTTCATATAACATTAGGCCTAACGAAAAAAAACGTTGGTTTCCGATTGGCTGTCATTTTTGGGCTGAGTAGGTAGGGAATTTATTTTATTTTATTTTATTTATTTATTTTCCGTGGGAAGGATGGGTAGCAAGGATATTTTCTTTTTTCCTACGGCAATGATGGATAGGCTTATTTTTTAATAACTTCAATATTTGCCTGAAATACCATCTTTTACATAATGAATGGTTCAAGTACACACACTGTATGCCTACAGCTTAACATTTGAAAACTTTGAATAGAATGTCCACACACTGGTTGAATACTTTAGAGTTTTAATTCAACTCCAAACCAAAGTAAAGTGCTGCATCACTCACATACCAAAAGGTTGGAGGTTGGTTAATTTATTTCTGTCACGACAGTTGCCAACAACCCAGAACATCCCATCGTCTGCATGGCTTGGCTAGTCGAGCAGTTCTGATTGGCTGGTCTCCAGCCATGTTGCCTCAGAATTCTTTAGGGGCACTAATTTGAGCATAACTGTGGAGCGCAGCTAAAAAGTGGCGTAACGTCAGCAGCAGACCCGCAGATTTAATGGGTAACAGACAGTAACACGTTAGAGTCTCCGTCACTGTACTCGCAGAACCCCACGCAATCACGCATACTACCGGCACGGTTTCACCTCCTTAATTATGTCTGCAAATTTAGTATTCAATCGAATTATTTGTGGCGGTGCTTTGCACGGGCAGACGACAGATACGGTGCACAGGTCCATGCTGTGTTGTGTTGGCTTTGTGTTGGGTTGTGCGTCTACTCGCGATGACGCATTCCAAAACATTTGCGCACGTGATATTTTAGACGAAAGAAAACTTTATTTTGACTTTGCGCGTCCCGATGGTCTCATCAAAGAGAATTTTAATGATCAACCTTTTTGGTCTTACTCGGTCGTATTCAGAGCTTTTTTTATTATTCTTTTTTTCCCCACCAAATGCCAATAAAATAATATGGGTCGCGCATATTTAATAGAGTCGGTCGGCAAACGGAAACCAACGTTTTTTTTGTTAGGCCTTATATGGGCACACATGAAATCATGCTGTCGTATAATGATGCGTTTGTGGTCCTAATACCTCCACTTATCCAGCAGCTGAAGTTCTGTTTAGTGTCTGCAGTTACAGGCAGGCCTGTTTAGGGACTTGGCGTGTGTGCGTGTGTGTGTGTGTGTGTGTGTCTGCCTTTGATCTTGTGTCATACAGTATGTTAACATTAGGCTTACACTTTGCTCCTTTTGTACACTCTTTGGAGTTTGCAACATAAAGGCCCAGACACTGACACGCACAAGCCAACCTCATTTCTCACCTGTGGCTATAGAATGTGGTAGGTATCAGGTACGGTCGCCCCCAAACCATCTCGTCCCTCGATTCTTCCGCCAACTGCTTGGTGCAGCGGTTCTTGTATTCTTTATTTTGTTTCACTGAGAATAAGGTTAGAAATTAGTTTAGGGTTAGGCATAGTTTTACTGGGGTTAAGTTTAAGTATAGGGTTAGGTTTAGGCATAGTTTTACTGAGGTTAAGGTTAGGAATAAGGTTAGGTTTAAGCATAATATACTTGGGTTACTTTAGGAATACCAGGCCGCGCATTTCCGCCAGCTGTACACCGTGGTGAGATGGTAAAGGGGCGACTCGTTTGGTATTCATGTGGTAGGCTTGGGCAGCGATCCTTGCTATTGCATTAACGTTAACTAGTCACAAGTTCACAACCTATATGGAGTGCAGAGTATGAATGCATATAGAAATCTGATATGCGGAATCTATGAGCCATGGAGGGAGAGGACATGGCAAGGCTTGTAATTTAAAAAAGCCTCACGATTTTCGGGCCCTGGTCTTGGAATGACCTACAAACCAGACTCAAACTGTCTTCTGTGATTCACCTAGTGAGTTTGAAAAGGATTGTCATGGTCACTTTTTCCAGAGACTTCTCCTGCTTCAATGTATATACTGTATATGTTTGCTCTAGTCCTATATTAGTTTAGTAGCAACATATATATATTTTATAATATATTTATTCCTGTTCTTTCCTTGAGCTTCCTAGGTAGGTAGTGGGTACTGTGCTTACAAATGTTACTTGTCTGTCCTACATGTTGTCCTATATTTGTTGGTACTGGCAGAGCTGTGTAACATGTGCCTCTTTGCTTGTCTAGTTCACACTTGTAAAAGAGTTAGTCTCGATGTCGTTTTTACTGGTAAAATAAATCTATATGGTTTAGCAGAATTTTTATAGGGCAATACAGATTTGTAAGTTGGAACTAAAGTAACTTGGACCTTGGACCGTTGCTTTATTGAAATTAAATGTCTCCTGTGAGTTATTTAAAATGTTCTTATATCCTATCACAGGTTATCTGCCTCGGTGTGGTTTGTTTGTTCATTTAAATCCAGTTTCTGTGTTAGAGAACAGCTATGGAGAAATAATACTGATATAGAGGTCAAAGCAGAGCCCTGAGGACTAATTAATATACACAATCTAATTTCCTCCTTAAATAAATAAAGATTAACAGCCTGACTGTCAAATCAACATATCTTTGAACCCTGCACATCCGGCATGAACCAAGAGGCGTCTTTCCCCACCTTGCTCCTTCTCCAAATGCTCTGAAATCAAAGTTTTTGTTGCACAAACCACCCTTCCAGACATTTGAAACTGTATGGGGCCGAATCAATAATTAAGTCAAATTAAGTCTGTTGAAGACAACTAAATGGGTAAACAGGCAAGTCATTTTGTGTTTGTACCTACATTGTGTGTATGTGTGCGCATGCTTGAACACATGCCACTGCCACAGCTTTGCTGCTTTCACTTCCTGTTTGGTGTGTCTTCCACGCGTGGAAGTTCCACCCCCAACAGCTTCCTCTCACCACAACACCGTCCCGCCACTCCTAACTCTGCACCCACATGACACAGCTGGCTTCACATTTCCCCTCACACACACGGCTGAGTTCAACTGCATTGGTATTAGGGATGGAGCTCGTTCATTTTTATTGATAGCGATCACCTTATCGAGCCGGGTCCTTATCGAGCCCACTATCGAGCATTTGCTATTATTTTGTGGAAAGATGGGAGACAATTAATTCTGAACAGAACCTTCTTTTTATTGGCCAGTTTTTTTTTTATATATGTTTTATTGTGGCTTTCGCCTTTATTTTATATGTTTTATGGAGGGACAGACAGTAGGGCTTACAGGAAATGGGGAGAGAGATGGGGGGGAAGACATGCAGTAAAGGCCGTCGGGATCGGGAGTTGAACCCGCGGCACACTGCCAGACTGGAGCAGTGCCTGGACCACTGAGCCATGGCTCAGGCCATTTATTGGCCAGTTGTGATAGTTTGTATGCCAATAAAGAGTTCTAAGGTGCACACACACACACACACACACACACACACACACACACACACACACACTTAGAAGCAGAATATGCATATTATTATATTTTAATAATCTCTTTATTTTAACCAACCAAGACATCCCTTTGCACTACATTTTACTAGGGCCTTATACAGTACCTTTCTAACAGACAGAGGGAACTGTTAATTGTGTACCGTCACTTTAAATGTGTAATGTATACATCATCGTACGGCGGTGTAACGCACCAAAAATAGCCAGTCTACAAGCTCACACCGCGTCTGGTTGCACCACGTTGTGAGCTTGTAGCTCTGCCTTTTCAGCACCGATAGACTGAGAAGTTACATGCACATTGAATAAATTATGTGAGACTATTCAATCGATCCGCGGGTACGCTTCCTCCCCGCAAATATATATCATATACGCGGGGAGGAAGCGTCAGTGAGTCCTCGCTATGGGTCTGGCCGTGCCAGGCTACCAGCTGACGGCTCCCGTGTTTCGACTCGGTGCAGACATGATGCAAAGGTATCGCATTTGGACAGATCATGTCTATGCATTGTCGAAATGCTACCTTTCGTGCATGCAACAACTGTGGTAGGCTACATTATTGCATTTAGCTCCCCTCGTCTTTTTTTTTAATGTTACCAAACTTTTTCACCCGTTCCACCATACTTCCACGGCAAAATGATGACGCACCACGCAACCACCGTCGTGTCCCAGGCCAGCCCCCTAATACCCGATACTCGACAAGCCAAACGCTTATTGATACTCGGGTCTCGATAAATGCCGAACCGGGTTTGTAATGGACCCGATTTTCGGGCTCCATCCCTAATTGGTATATAACGACCCTTGCTAATTGCAGCAGAATTTCATGCAGGAATATCTCGCTGTAATACCGTCCATCTTAAGGTTCATTTCAATTGTGTCTTTCCTCCATAAAGTGAGTGACCCTGCCTTTTCATTTACACTTGAAGCTTTTGGGCATTTATGTGAGCATAATATACATGTTCTTGGTTGACACTCACACAGCAGGAGATGACTAGTATTCTATTTTTGATGACTATTATTCTATTTTATAATTTAATGCTGACTCAATTGAGGAAGCTCAGATAAGACAGTTTCTCTGACTCAGTATTTCTCCTTTTTTGTGTGTGACCCTGTTAAGTAACAAGAACCCCTGTGTGTGTGTGTGTGTGTGTGTGTGTGTGTGTGTGTGTGTGTGTGTGTGTGTGTGTGTGTGTGTGTGTATATATGTGTAGAGTCTTCAGTTAAGTGGCTCTTACAGAGTCTAAACGATAAGCACTAAGCCACGACTTGAGAGGTGCAAGAGAGCAGTATTACGGTTAGGATTACCCACAATGGAAGGACAGCAAATATTGGCCTAGCCTCCGATAATGGAGGGAAGTACATGTTTGCAATGCATGTGGCTTCGGTGTCTCTTCCCCTCTTCTTCCCGTTTGTGCTACATTCTGCGTGGCATCTGCTGCAAGTCAGCTTGTCAGTGGGCGGCCCAAATGTGCCCAGTGAACTGGTGCTGATCAGGGGCACCCATTCTCCACTCTGTCCACAGAGGTGGAAGACAACGCATACACTGATTGTTGATGTGCTCCATCTCTCTCATCTCTCCCACTCACTCATTCAGTCACTCGGACACAATCTCTTATTTTGTCTCCACCAGGCCGAAGGCCTCCCATAGACACTATCTCCATAGTCATGTGATCAACACAGATCTGCACAATTTCCCATCTTCCATCCTGATTGGCTAAGATTGGCTTCCAAAGCTCACATGATTGGTCCGTTTCAAACAAAATGCCACAAATAACACTGTCCAATTTCCATGAAATTATACACGCACATTTCCACTAGTCCGAGGATGACATGCCACTATTTCCCCCCCCAAATCAGCCTCACGGTGGTGCTATAACAGGCCAATTCCTGTTTTTACCTATAACTGCATCGACAACTTATGTATGCTCACTCCCTAGAGGCCATGGAAAAACATTTTCCCTGCATCCCTCCACATCTGCCGGTTATAGGGCCACCGTGAGGCCGATTTCTGCAAAACTCATTGTTTATGTTAGTCGCACAGATTTAATCCAAATCTCACGCAAATCGGTACACATGATCTCTAGTCTGTAGTCATGTGATTAAGACGAGCCTGTTGGATTTTTCAGATTCTACACTGATTAGCTAAGATTGCCTTCCAAAGTTTTCAGGAGTAGCCCGTTTTGTACAAAATGCTGCACATGTCCTGCTCATCCAAAATTCTATCCTCAGAGATGTTATGAGTGATCTGGCTCTGCATTTCCTCAACAAAATGAAGAAAATTGTTGCAAGATTTTTTTTTATATTACTCCTAAACATTTTGCCAAACATCACACACACTCCTATCCTCCTGGTGGAGACCTGTGCCATCACACACACTCCTATCCTCCTGGTGGACACCTGTCCTATCCTCCTGGTGGAGACCTGTCCTATCCTCCTGGTGGAGAACTGTGCCCAGAAGGGCACTTTTTCTAGTTCCTCCTTTTTCTCCTTGTTCATTCTAACTCTTGATAATATATTGATCATCAGTTGAATCAAAATGAAATGATGGCTGTGTGCGTGCGAAATTGCGTTGCCTCTGGCTGCAGGCACACACTGTTTATCGTCTTAACATTAAAGTTTAATGTGGCCTTTAGAGTCCAGCTGTCTCACTTAGTAGCAGTGTCAGCATACCTTATGTGAACCCCAGGCAGTATAAGTCTATCATATTCATAAGAGGTTTTTGAAAATGTAAAAAACTAAAAACATCCTACACGGAGGCACAGCCTTGGTGGGGGTTCCTCGCCTTTGACAGACTGGTTTATATGTTGGCTCTCCCAGCTAGTGGCAGTTTCATCCTTCCCCCACGTTCACACTCTCCTTGTTTCTCTCTCTCTCCTTCATAGAGCTGATGAGTTTAGGCAATGCTGGCTGCATCAGTTGGCCAGAGGCCTCTCAGCCTTATCACCACCACCACCATCATGAGCTCCATTACACACAAGCAGCCAGCCTTGCCTCTCGCTCAATACTGTCTAAAGACAGAGTTGAGCTACTGTGTACAGGAAAGCCCTGTCAAATTGACAGACTCACACACTCGACTAACGAAAGTGAGTGAGGGCAAGGAGAGCGGCTTACACACACACACACAAACTCTAATTCGGTAATCCGACATTGGTCGGATCTGCGGCTCATTAAATCAACCCTATAAAGCAGGGATTAGCACGGCCCCGGCTTCTTTGATCACAGACAGACTACACGCACGTCTGCTCTACTTGGTCTGTTGCATCCATCCATCACTCTACTTCTTATTTCTAGACATGCATAGACAAAGTACTGCTGTCTCTAACTTGTTTTACTTGCTAATCCATTTATCTCAATTAATTTCACCGTCATATTTATTAATTAGGAAAATTGCTTAATTGAAGTCAGTGGTAGTAGTCTTCTTCTGTTCTTCCCTGATGGGAATGGATGGTTACATGCAAGACGAGTAAGACTGCCCTTAACAGAAGAGATGTATTCTCAACAATAGAATTGTGCCAGATTGGCTGCCATGAAAATAGAATGTGCTCAGACAATGTCAGATAGTTATTTATCCCTGAGGAGCTCTGTTTAAACCACAAGTTTGTCACTTTTTTTCTTTAGCCCCCTACTACTTTCTCAGTTTGACTGAGACTCTTGCCAACTCCTGTTACTGTTTTTTTATTGGTAAACAAAGACATTGAATTACCGGTATATAATTAGAGGAAGTGTAGAACAAATTGAGCAATATCGATATTGTGAGACATTCTTACGCTTCTTGAGGTGAATGCTTCCTCCCCAGCTGAGCAGCTGGTCCAGCAGCCCAGATCCACTCCATCACCAACCACAGTTCATGTCACAGAAGTAAAACTATAACGGCTGTCCCCCCTGAACTCACACATCTTTTTGCTCATATCTTTTAGCCCTGTTTTCTCTCTGACTCTCATCCTAGAGTTACGTTGCAGCGCAATATGGGAAAATGGAAATTGCGGCAGTTGAAAGGCTCCACTTCATGCTTCAGCTGTGTTTGTAAACCCAGTATTGTGTAGAAACGGATGGGTTATTAATTATTATGTGTTGTTGCACACACACACACTCACACACAGTCGCTGGTTACTTTGAAGGCCGTAGACTACAATGCGCCATTGGACTGGCCCCATGAAGTGAACGGAGTTGGCGTAACTCGGCAAAGTGATGACGATTTTGACGTAGGCTGGTGGTCTTGCGCAAGAATGTGTTCTTTCATATAAATGGGTATTGTACTGTAAATATGACAGTTGCATGGATGCAAAGTAGTGATTGATGTTGTGTATGGTGAGATGTGTGCAAACAATTTGGTTTGGTAGGAGAAGGCGGACAAAGGATGGGGTGTTGCGCTGGCTATTAGTGTGGCAGGATAAAGTGTACGGTATTTGTTAAAATGTTGTTTTTATGTGGACACGCCCACCAGTTCATTAAGTATGCCTGGTTTGTCTGGTGGGTGGTGATCCACCTGAACTGAAGCCACACCCACAGCTGTTGTATGATAAAGGGGGAGGGGATGATATGGTGGTCACTATATCACTGTTTTTCATTAGCATGTTTGACTGTCACGGTTTCAGCCTCCAGAAAGAAACCCTAAATACAAAGGGAAGACATATATTTCCATATATAACAACCACACCAGGGGGTCCAATTAAGTACTGTCACCTCATAAACACACACACAATTGATGTCAGGCCATTATGGGGCAATTCTGCCTGTAAATTGAAGCAACACGACAACCAGAGCGAGTGTTCAGGTGTGCCAGGTTACAGGTAACCTCACTACAAAAGCAGCATGGCAGTTAAGAATACACCATCACTTAACACTTAAAGTTGCTGTATTAATTAGAATTTACCACCTGTCTATTTTGACTATGTGACGGGTTGACACGTGTTCTTCCATCTTTGTTGAGAATAGCCTTTTGGTAATTAAGGCCTTCAAAATAACAGACTGCCTGTTGCCCGCTATCTGTCTCTGCTATCGAGAGAGCTCGACTTCATACCATCACGGCACTTTAGAATAAATGCATACATTAGGCATGGTCTCAAAGATGTTTTTATCTCCCTCTGCTCGTATCATATTCTTTACACAGATCTTAACCTGTCTCTTTGTAAATGTTAGATTCCATGTAACCCCATGAAACTTAAAGCCACACAGACTAATGGCTGCCGCTAAAATGACATTTCTGATTTACAGTCGCTACATATTATTAGTGTCGGCCACATTATTGCAAGTAAGGTGAAATTATTCTCCAGTCCATATGCATGCTATGTGATATGACTTATGGGAACAGCATTTGATGGAGTTGTGTTGTGTGGTTACACTCAGCTGTAGGGTGTCATGGAGTCTCCCCATGTGGTGATGGCCCAGAGCATTGTGTTAATTACAGTAGCACCGCAAGCCGTCATTAGTGGTAGCTAGCGTAATCTGTGTCTCTCTCTGAGTCATGGCGCCACTTATCCTCACAGCCTGGCTCTGTTCTGTCCTGCTGCAAGCCTCCTGCTTCCCTGCTGGGAGCAAAGGAGGTCACTATGGATTTTTTGACATTCTGTCATGTCAGAAAAAGAAAGTAAGAGTAAGAAAGCGTATCCATCCCTGCTGTGAAGTAAGTGGATCAGTGTTTATCTGTCCCTGTCAGCCTGGTTAATTAATTTTTTGGGTTTACAAGGGCACATTCTGTACACTCGGATGTTGATTGAAATAAGTCTGTAGCCATGCTGCAAATTTGAATATTACAGCACAAAGTCTCCCAGTTCGAGGTTGGTGTTACAGACAGTTCATGAGGATGGGATTCTGGAGTGTGTTTGGCTGTTTGCACAGCTTCTCATCCCTGACATGCACACGCTCATACACAGTGTGATCCAGTGACGCTGCAGGGGTCGCCGCAGCCGCCAAGCCGCCAACGCGTCAACATACAAGGCCTGACATTCCATTCCAACAGGGACGTTCCACATAGTTGAACACTTAACTATTTGCTGTCACATTACTCACATCTATCTAGTATCTACCCTCTCACATACACACTGGAACACATGCACAGGCTACACTCAGAAGTATGCATGATCACAAGTCTCTCTGTGTCCGTTATCTTTTTGTGGTGCAAACCAGGCCCATCTTCGGAACATTTTCACTCGAAGCTGGTGGGATGGACTGTGTGATCCCAGACTGATCGTACTTGTGAGGATGTGTTTTTGAGATCTTGAGATCTGTGGATCATGTAGTTCAATTCCTATATCCATAAAATGGTTTGGTTCATCATGACCCAGTTGATTTGCAGCACTGGATAATCTCACTTCATCACAGCCTGTTCTAGTAGACTGAGAAACGGTAGGACTTGAGTTTGCCTTGAAGCACTGTTTATTTGCACTTCAAAATAAATGTTGTGATTAACCTTTTCACAGGCCTGCCTTTTTTTGTCAGTACCGCATGCACCTTTTCGTCTCATGGAATACATATTTTAATTAAGCAAGAAACATTAAGTGAAGCCCAACACACACCGGGTGCGCAGCGACACGGCGCAGGCGTTGCCGCGCGGCAACACCTGGAAAATAGAACAGTGGCGTATCGGAGCATCAGGCGAGGCGTGAACACGGTCAACACGCGTCGGACGTCGCCGGTGTGGAATAGGTTCATTGAAAACAACGGAGCCGGCTCTTTTGACGCGTGGCGTTCGCAGACGGTGTGTGTTGGGCTTCAGAAACATGCATACATTCAGTTACACAGAAATTTCAGCAGTGTGCTGTGGTCTATTCTGTTGTCCATTGGTCATGTGATCTTTCTTTTGAGTATTTACAAGTTTATATCCCTGTGTTTGTGAGTTAATCCGCGGAATAGGAATGTTTTTTTTTTTTAATTATTTATGTTTGGAGACAACAGACTTTGCAGCCTATGAGGTTATTCTGAGGAAGCTTCACCCGTCTGTAATATGGCTGACCTGCCCAGAGCTCAGATTAATTCACACTCCAGCATAATCCCTGCTTCTCATTCATGACAATCTTATCTGGATTGTGTTTGCAGTGTAGGAACGTGTTCCTCCCTATTTACTCTTTTCCCTTGGTAATCAATCCCTGTGTACTGGTGGACTCATCCTCTCGCATGTTAATTTCTATAATCTAGGTACCAATTTCTGCTGCCAAAGGTTTGAGGTTTGCACAAGTTTACTTATCTCTGCATGGGCATCATGCAGTTTTGATTGTGAGTATTTGTATGTGGGACCAAGTCGGCCTGGTGCCAGCTGTGCACTAGGAGATTATATCTGGATTGAGCCTTGGGTTCCCTATAATAGAAACTCTTGCAACTGTTTTGCCTTGGTCAGATTAAAAAGGCAAAAAACAACAACAATCTCTTTGGAGAGGGGGGGTCGTAATGCAGCTCATCCATAGCATTAAGCATAATGCAGGGTTGGCTTGGAGTCCAGAGAGGCATCTAACTCATGGTCACAATGTTGCAGTTGTGTACTCCCTGTATGGGGAGGAGGACACAGTTGTGTACTCCCTGTATGATGGAGGAGGACACTGTTGTGTACTCCCTGTATGGGGAGGAGGACACAGTTGTGTACTCCCTGTATGGGGAGGAGGACACAGTTGTGTACTCCCTGTATGATGGAGGAGGACACAGTTGTGTACTCCCTGTATGATGGAGGACACAGTTGTGTACTCCCTGTATGGGGAGGAGGACACTGTTGTGTACTCCCTGTATGGGGAGGAGGACACAGTTGTGTACTCCCTGTATGGGGAGGAGGACACAGTTGTGTACTCCCTGTATGATGGAGGAGGACACAGTTGTGTACTCCCTGTATGGAGAGGAGGACACAGTTGTGTACTCCCTGTATGGGGAGGAGGACACTGTTGTGTACTCCCTGTATGATGGAGGAGGACACAGTTGTGTACTCCCTGTATGGGGAGGAGGACACAGTTGTGTACTCCCTGTATGATGGAGGAGGACACAGTTGTGTACTCCCTGTATGGGGAGGAGGACACAGTTGTGTACTCCCTGTATGGAGAGGAGGACACAGTTGTGTACTCCCTGTATGGGGAGGAGGACACTGTTGTGTACTCCCTGTATGATGGAGGAGGACACAGTTGTGTACTCCCTGTATGATGGAGGAGGACACAGTTGTGTACTCCCTGTATGATGGAGGAGGACACAGTTGTGTACTCCCTGTATGATGGAGGAGGACACTGTTGTGTACTCCCTGTATGATGGAGGAGGACACAGTTGTGTACTCCCTGTATGGGGAGGAGGACACAGTTGTGTACTCCCTGTATGATGGAGGAGGACACAGTTGTGTACTCCCTGTATGGAGAGGAGGACACAGTTGTGTACTCCCTGTATGGAGAGGAGGACACAGTTGTGTACTCCCTGTATGATGGAGGAGGACACAGTTGTGTACTCCCTGTATGATGGAGGAGGACACAGTTGTGTACTCCCTGTATGATGGAGGAGGACACAGTTGTGTACTCCCTGTATGGGGAGGAGGACACAGTTGTGTACTCCCTGTATGATGGAGGAGGACACAGTTGTGTACTCCCTGTATGGGGAGGAGGACACAGTTGTGTACTCCCTGTATGGGGAGGAGGACACAGTTGTGTACTCCCTGTATGGGGAGGAGGACACTGACCACAAAGACAATGTTGTATTTCTCTTTCTTAACACGAGCCACAGCTCTTTCTTTCAGTTGCACTTTAATGGCACTACATTGACCCCTAAGCAATGAAGTTGAAAGAGCATTTCTGCCAATAGGACCGTCTTAGCCAGCCATTTCCACTAAGTACTACTATATGTCCTATATAAACTGGTTACATAGGTCTATTGCCCTGCAAGGTTAACACAATCTGCAGGCAAGGCAAGGCTAGTTTCTTTGGCCATACTCATTCAAAGGAACTCCCACGTGGTTCCATGTTATCACAAAGCCACTTGTGTAAAGATTTACGACCTTGTCTGCAAAGCGACTTTCTCTTTGCTCCTAATCTGAGTAAACTGCCGTCATCTCCAGCTCCAGGCTAGAAATGTAATCTCTTTACGCAGCCCTAGCAAACGTCTGCACCGGTCACTAACAACATAATGTGATGAAGTGATACTTGACAAATCGGTTGCCACAACAACAAAGACAGCCTTTCTTCTCTCCTCACTATGGCCCGTTCGACATCTTGGGGCAGTTAGGTGTGTCATCCAACACAGTCTCACTCGTGTCGTCATCAGTAAATGGACATCGCCGGTCTTTCATCAGAGGATTTATATCTTGACCATGAGGTTCATGACCGTCTGAGGTGCATATGATTTTTTTTCACCCAGTGTCAATTATCTAATGTAATCCTAGGCGCTACACTTCCTCTGCCAACCTGGGGAGGCAGCGGACTGGCCTCATGCTGCCTTCTATGCATGAGTAGTCCAAGCTGCTTCTTTTCACCTGACAGGGGAGAGTTTCCCTGGCCGTATGTAGCGAGTGGAAGGAACACGTTATTCCGACCAGTTCCTTTCCCCTCCATCAGGCGCCATGGGGAGGTAGTTACTAGTTTTAGAGACCAGGATTACTGCATGTTTTTTGTGAGGGTACCTACCCTAGGGGACACGGGGAGAACAACGCCAACCCCGCCTCGGGTATGGGCACTGATGACGCAGAGGAGAGGACATGCCCACAGCGTCCCCAGCGGGAATCGAACCGAGGACCTTCTAGCTGTGAGGCGACGGCACTACCGACTGTGCCACCCTTATGTGTCCCTTTTATGGAATACATCTGATTGGTCCATCAGTGTTTGCATCTGAAAACCATGTTGACAAAATGAGATTCCATGATCGCCATAATGAAAATTATTTCAGATCATATCAAACATCGACTCAATGGACACATGCTGTTTTTGGTTGTGAATCTTTACATTGTAAAAAGTAGCATGCGTCCAGTGGACGTCTCGATGCTTTGTTTGATGCGTCCTTTGAAAATGAAATTACATTTTGAAATGAAATGATTAATTTATATTCATGAAAGTCTGTCAGCATGTTTTCATTCACAGGAAGTAATTAACATTGGCTTTTTAGGGACCTTTAATAGAAAAAAAACATGTTTGTGTATTTTTATCTATTTTTAAGTATGCCCTTATTATGATAACCACGGCTATGCTGCTCTAACATTGTGTCAGAGATGCAGGGCTATGAGCATCACTGATACACTGTCAGTTGAGAGTATTGGTCAGCGAAAATAGGGAATCTACAAGCTCAGAATGCAACCTCTGGTCTTGTAGATATGCTATTTTTGAAAGGAAAAATGTTAAACATTTTCAGTTCACCTATAATGACATATTCAAAATAGTGTTGCCAGTTTGAAAGTGGCTAACAAGACCTTGTAATGTATTAGATAGAAACACCTGGCCTGCAGGATTGTTGGCTTTTATTTATACAAGTTAATTATTGAAGGTAATGTGAGTGTGATTAGGACTGGCAGGCATTCTGTCAGGGCCTTCCCTCAGGGACATGCACTGTAAAATGCTTAGTGCTAATTTAACTGAGATTTTACAAATGTAACCAAATCGGTCCATTTGGCTACAATTGTACACTTAAGCAATTAACATTGCTGTGTAATGTTGGAATGTTGCACAACTTATGTAGCCCACAAGTATAGTGAAGAACGCTATGTTGTTTTTGTGGAGGTGTTGTACTGACTAGACTAGATTATTTGAAACAAATGTTTTCCTCTATATCCTCTAGAATTTCAATGCTTTATTTTTAACATTTTAAAATATTCAAATATTTTATATAATCTATTCTAAATTTAAGAAACTCGGTCGGTCGGATGTTGAATGTCAAAGTGTCTGAGGCCTCATACACACGTACAGAACACAAATGTTTGGTCAAACCATGTGACTCCCATTGGAACAGCATTGAGGCGGCCATCAAACACAGACAGAACATAGAACATGCGTTCTGCATGTGTGTATCAGGCCCGTTTTCGGTGCAACACTCCCCCTTGCCTTACCCACCGCACCGACACGACACCTCCCCCTTTAGGATTAGACCGCGTCTCACAGGCAGCAGAGCCACACAGGGAACATTTCCAGGGGTGCGTGGCAGACAGGCAGCATCGGCATTTCGGAACAACATTGACCACCACCTCCTTTGCCGTGCCAGACAAATACAACAGGGTTTTTCGAGTCCCAAACAACGCTGTGTGCGTTTGCGCCAACATATGCACTGTCATGCGCTGTTTCGAGACCACAAAATGGAATGAGCGGGTCCATTTGGCTATACACTCCCAAAGTTACATTACTGTGACAGCGCAGCGCAATGACTGATCTATCTATCTATATATCTGTCTGTCTGTCTGTCTGTGACAATCTATCTTATATAATAACATAAATTTTGTGCCCAAGTTCAACCCAACTTCCCAAGATCATCCGTTAACAATTCCCTCCCAATCAATGTGATCTATTATATTATATATTGTATATTATATTACAGGTCTGAAATAAGTGTCGGCGCTGAAATCGACATGTAAATATGAAATAAATGCTTAAACATGTAGCTAGGTGTAATGTTAGAGACCACAGAAGTGAACCTTTCAAGCCTGTTTTCTCAACTCGCTGTTTTCTGCAAGACATTACTCTATAAGCCATATCTCCAAAACTGGTAAGTCAAACTGAACAACCAATATGTCAATTTGAAGCTATGATTCCCTGCTTTCATATGACATGAAACATTTAAATAAAATAAAAATCCAATGGCAGTCCCTCACTCAAATTTGGCCACATATTAGAACAGTAAGGCCCTAGTATATATAATTATATAAAATAATGTAAATAATGTACAATGTTAACACCCACAGGCATGCACTCATACAAATCTTTTAATAACTAAAATATATGGTGAAAGTGAAGCCAACTATTTTCAGTAGTGGCCATCAACATTGGCCCTGCAGTTCGTCCTAAACCATGTTACATAACAACTTTCGTTGTTGTCATAATTATAAATAAAAAAAGCATTGTTTGGTCAGGGTTGTGGTGGGTTACATCAGTTATGTCGTGGTGTGTTTGGTCAGGGTTGTGGTGGGTTATATCAGTTATGTCGTGGTGAGTGAGTGCGCTTTTTGCCTGTAGTGACTTCACACAACACCTCCCCCTCTGTGCTTCAAGCGTTGAACCTTCGATGTCACCTGTGACAGTCACAGCAGCACAAGCTGCTCGTGTCTGCAGGCCCAGGACATCACAATCTGAGAGCTTTGTGTGAGTCAGTGCTTAGTGGCTCGACTAGACACATTATTAAAAGAGCACAGGGCAAGCAAGCACATGTTTGCCATAATTGTCGTACATTGCCAATGTAGCTATGTAGAATTGATAATCAGAGTTTAGACATATTTTGAATTATTGGAAGAAGAAAGAAATAGTCCAGCTGACTTTAAGAACTGCACACAACAGAAAACCTTTGAGCAGAAAACATTTGAGCATGATAATGTAGCTCTTCTTTAGTGGCAATACTCTGCAGTGGCTAGTTACTGAGATCAGTCTGTGACTGGAGAGGGGTTAGCAGGTGTGTGTGTGCTCGTGGAGAGGGGGTTAGAAGGTGTGTGTGTGGTCGTGGAGAGGGGGTTAGCAGGTGTGTGTGTGTGTGTGTGACGCTCATGTTGTTGGTGCAAAGAGATGTCATTTAGAGCTCACAATATTAGGCACACAGCCCAGGCAGCAGAGGCTGCCTGTTGCCCTTGTTTTGTGTCATGCATCGTGCTTCAAACACACACACACACACACACACACACACACACACACACACACACACACACACACACACACACACACACACACACTCACACACACACGCACATCAGGCTACACACACACACACACACACATGTCACTTAACTCTCCAATCTCTCTTCTATCGCTGTTGTGATCTACCTACCTATACTTTTCTCCAAATGGCACATAGATGCACTCCCCCAGACAGAAGCTTCCTCAGTCTCTTTGAGACACACAGCAACAGGGCCCCACACAGGCTGTGGTAGTCCTCTGACAGCTGCCACGCTGCATGCTCACTGGAGCGCATGGGCTGCTCACACAGTCTCTGAGTTGGGTTGAGCTGAAGTGAGAAGTGATAGGCCACACACACACACACACACACACACTGCCATTGGCACTGACTCTGGCGAAACAGTTGTCATCTGTAAATTCTGATTTACAAATTCACAAATATACACCGGTATAAAATGACTATTAAAGACTATGCTACAGTATACACTCACTGTAGATGCTAATAGGCTGGTTTTTGGTATACAGTAGATTCTACAGTGTATTTCTACTGTGTACACACTGTAGTAGTCTTCTGTGCAATTCTGTGAAAAAACATGAGTCATGGAACAATATAGGGGGGAAGCCACCAGCCTACTGTGCAAACGCTTATTGATTGTATGGGTGCATAACTCAGGGCTTAAAGTTCTCCGTCCTGGGGACGGATTTCCGTCCTGAGGATTTCATAGGTCTTTTATGAGATCAGCGCAGATTCGAAAAAAGAAAAAAATTTAAGGGGGAGACGGGAGTATGTGTATAATGTAGCGATATGATGTCCAAATCCGTGAAAATGCAGCCTGTCTCTTTAAGAAGATAGTGTGCGCGCTCGCCCCTCCCACTCCCCACTCTCTGCGCTCAGAGAGAGAGCACGGCGCTCCACTGCTCCAGTGCTCCTGCGGCAGACCTGCGCTGCTGACAGAGAGAGCCTAATGCGTTCATATTTCCCTCTACCCAGGCCAGAACAGTCAGAGGGTTTCCTTTAAATTAGCTTAGTGCAGTGATACTGTGGAGGATTTATTTTCAACGCAAATGTGTATTGCTTGCCTCGTTGTTGGTATAACAAGCAGCACTCTCCAGCTGGCTAGTGGCTACTAGCCTAGTAGCCGTTAGCTGCGTGCATCGGTCCTTGTGCATCGGACCTGTCTGCCAGCCTCTACATTCTCCTGCTCAACTCTACTGAATATGAATACTGATTTTATAATATTGAATGGAACTCACAGGGAAGACAGTGATAAACTACACAGAGGCTAATGAATGTAGACATAAATGTACCATGCACATTCGTTTTCAAATATAATTACTATAACTATACTATTACTAAATAGCCAAAGTGCCCAGATGTTGCTGGGAAATACAGCTCCATCTCACTGAATTAGAATATTTTGTAAAAGTTGATTTTCTTTTGTAATATAATTCAAAAAGTGAAACTTTCATATAATTTTTCTCAATTCATTGTGCATAAAGTGAAGTATTTAAAACCTTTTTTTGTTTTAATCTTGATGATTATGGCATACAGCTCATAAAAATATCTCAATGAATTAGAATATTTTAAGAGAAATGTCGACCATCTGAAAAGTATACAGTTAATACTTGGTCTCATCAATGGGGCGTGGCATGGAGGTGATCAGCCAGTAGCACTGTTGAGGTGTTATGGAAACCCAGGTTTGCTTTGATAACAGCCGTAAATTAATTTGGATTGTTCAGTCTCATGTCTCACACCTTCCTCTTGACAATACAACCTAGATTCAATGTGGGGTTCAGGTCAGGCCAGTTGGCTGGTCAGTTAAGCACAGTAATACCATGGTCATTACACCAGTTACTAGTAGTTTTGGCACTGTGGGCAGGTGCCAAGTGCTGCTGGAAAAGGAAAATCAGCATCAACATAAAGCTTGTCAATGTACACAGTGCTGTAAAATATCATAATAGATGGTTGTGTTGAGACTCTGGACATGACAAAACACAGTGCTGATTTAGGCCATGGTATCTGCATGGTGTTGGTCCACTGACAGTGAAAACTTAACAATGGTTTCAACAGATCTTTTTAGCTTCAGTATGTTGACAAGCTTCATGGAGATGCAAATGTTCCTTTCCAAAATTCCAGCTAGATTTGGCACCTGCCTACAGAGCCAAAACTACTAGTAACTGGTGTACTGACCATGGTATTACTGTGCTTAACTGACCAGCCAACTGGCCTGACCTGAATCATCAAGATTAAAACAAGAAATGTTTGAAGTACTTGAAGTACACTTTATGCACAATGAAATAAGAATATATGAAAGTTTCAATTTTTGAATTTTATTACAAAAACTTGCAACCTTATAATGCAGGTGCATAATGGACTACTGAAGGCTACATGCCTATAAGTGTCTTCCTCTGGGTTTTCTTTTTTACTTTAACACACTGTTGCTATGCACCATGTGGCTGTAAAGGCAAGCCCTACAGTCATTTCAGAGTATTTATTGATTGGCCGGACTAGCAATATAATACAACATAACTTCAAAAGCTGCTTCTATAAAATGAAGCATGGATTGACACACATTCGGTAAAGGCAACTTTGGGAAAACATCATTTTACAACCCCAAAATTTGGTGTGCGCTGCGCGCGCCATGGTATTCATTTATGATTCATTTGTATTTATTTATTTTATCGCTGTCTAGGACAGGGGTAGATCGGTGCAAATGTGGGGGGTTCGCCACATCCCCACATGGTTTGAAAAGTGGTCTGAAAATCTTCAGTCTTGGGATTTTTTTTGGCTTTAACCCCTGATAACTGCATATTAAAAGGCGGATACGTTCCATGTGCACTGACTTAGATTTGACCTTGTCCACCTAAAAAAGATGGTAGTAGGGCACGATCCTGGATCATACACTGGCTAAATGAAGAGCCACTTCACCCCTTTTGCAACCAGATCTTATTTTAATGTTTCGGAGACAAACACTTTCCTTGGGTTTTTATGTGGGTAATGTGTTTTTAGCTATTTTAGCATTTCAAAGTGTCCATGGGTTCCATGATGTCATGGACACTGGGTTCACTTACTTCCTGGACTACATGTTGTCTCAGTAAGACAGCCCTCCCCCTAATTGTAGTCCAGGAAGGAAGTGAGCCCAGTGTCCATGACATCATGGAGCCCATGGTTGGATACCTTGAAATACTGAAATATCTAAAAAGACAAATTAATCACATTAAAACCCCAGGCCCTTCCAGGATCGTGCCCTACTACCATCTTTCTTTAGGTGGACAAGGTCAAATCTAATTCAGTGCACATGGAACGTATTTTACCCATTGCACCCATAAGGGATTCAGTGGAAGGGAGCGGAAACAAACGGCACATTAGTCAGCAGGCCTGATCTGAGCTGTCTGTGGATTTTCTGTTCTCTTGGAAGAAACTCGTTGGTGTTGCACCTCAGGGGAAGGACTCATCCACCAGTAGTATTTCTTGCGCTTTTTGCAATGAGGAGCCGATCAAATACACAATATTACTCCCTACACCCCCCCCCCTTCCAATGAGCTCTACTCACTTGGCTCCTTTGAATAACATTGACTCTGACTCACTATCTTCTACTACAGTATTGTGTTGGGAAGGATGAGATTCACGACCAGCCCTGGCATCGTCTGAAACTGTTTAGAATGTCAATGTCAACGAGACAACAGTTAAGTCTTATGACTCACAGATTACTAGGTGGTCCATCTCTATTCTATCTTATAGCAGATTGATATTTTCTCGCAGGCTGTTCAGTGGTGCTTATACAGTACTCCAGGTCCGGATTCTTTGATGTACCCATAACATGTTTGGCAATATATGACCTAGCACACATCTGTAAATTCAATATATATGCAGTATTTGATATCACTTTGTCTTAGATTTACGTACAGTCCCTGGTTGTTTTGTGGTGAAAAAGAAAAGGAAATGAGCTTGGCTCGAGCATTAAAACATTTTTAGCATTTTAACACACATTTTTGATTGTTCAACATAAAATGTACTATTACATTTTATTTAGTCGATTTTTATACAGAATAGAAATGCATGGTTACTGACATAAACTCCCCAATGTGACATGCCACATTATTCACATTCTTCATATTCTGAAAGCTACGGTCAATTATACATGGCACGGGAAAATGCACTGAACATTGAGGTAGTGTAATATTGCATATTCGGCCTATACTCCCTGTCTGTCACCATAGCTTTTGTAAATAGAAATGTTATTGTACTGGAACTATTTGAAGTTGCCCCCTTGCACAGGAAGTTCTCCCTTTGACTCTCACTCTGTTGATGCCTTGCTACATAAACCTTATTTTGAATATGTTTGTCATTGTATTTGTCTGGTTAAATTGCCGTGTTCAAATTATATTGAATCTATTTTATTTTGGAATGGAAAAAAGTTAAAGTTTGACGCCTCTCTGTGGGCTCCCTCACCTGAGGGTGATACAGCTTAGACCTCGAACCCGTCGGTCGGTGAGCGTCTTTTACAGATAATGGGCACACAGCCACACACCCACTTAGTTTCTCTCCTCCCCTCTTATATTACACACGCACGCGCATGCACGTGCGCGCGCACACACACTCACACATGCACACTCTCTCACTCACACTAACACACTTTTGAAAGTTGACAGCAGTATTTCAATGTTTTTAGCATTCACTTATTATAAAAGCATTTGCAACAAGTAGCAGCAATTTATTAAAATGTAATTGAATTAAAGTTAGTTGCTCTGTTTATATGAACAGAATTTCTATGTACAGAGGTTATTTGCTGTAAACAGTGTTATGTACACACAATGATTTGTATTCCTTAAGGTGGTTCTATTCCATTTGACATCCTTTTGTCACAGCAGCTCACAAATCTTGCTGCTGTGTTTGCACATTGTTGTACTTCACCCAACAGATATGGGAAGTACTCTCTTCCACCCCCTCTCCCTGTCCACCTCACAACAATCTGTACTCAGTAGGAAGGATGTCGCACACACCATTTCCTCCTCTTTATTGCCCTTTTTTGAAGAAGAGGAGAAAAAAATGTGTAGCCTTTGTTTTTTGTTTTAATGTGTGAAGTTGATTTAGCAGACAATGGCATCGACAAATGGTTAAAGGTGCATTCAGTGATTTGGAAAACCCCCCGGTCCGCCCCAGTAACAAGATGTGCACATGCATGCAGTACAGTGGGGGGACACGAGACAGCACACACACCAAGGCCAGCCCCCGCTCGATCATGATTGGTGGAAGGCCCCTCTCTATCCTGATTGGATGAAGGCTGGGCCACCTAGCCAAAAACGAAACCTACGGTTTTTTGACCCCCAGGGGTTAACTGGGGACAGGGAGGAACTCCTTATATGGTCAGCACAATCTATAGTAGGGAGGATTATCAAAAACAAAACAAAAAAATAAGTCCTATTCGAATTAAGTGAAATCACTGAATATACCTTTAATGTGTAGTTGCACAGCTGCGTCACAATACCAGTTAAATATGTAGGAAGGAACTAACCAATAGGCTGATGTGAGAACAGTCGGTGTCTGTGATAATTTTATATTGAGGTTTGTCTCATTTTCTCACACCTTCATCAAAGTGATAAAAGCACCTGAGCCCGTAAAACCACTGGTGCCATCTAAACAGCTGTTTTTTGCTTGCTTACCTTGCTCTCGTTTCCATAATATCACTCGATGATCTCTCACGTTCATATTTTGAACGAGAGGCATGTTGAAGTCAGAAATGAAGAGCTTAGTATATCCATCTGGTCAAAACCACGGAGAGCGCCCTAGATTAGCAGATACAAGGCATTCTTTCTGCAGCGGTAAACTAGGAGGTGACCGGGACCTCAGATGAACGAAGAGTATGGTGGCCTTGGGGGCCAACTAAAAAAAAAAAAAAAAAAAAAAAATCTGAATATTCTTCTCTCGTTTGATATAATTGAAAAAGCGTGACGTGTACACCCGTCCTAGCAACCCGTCGATTGGATTGCTTATGATGTGTGCACACGTCGGATGGACTGAACCAGTTAAGAGCGTCTTCTAAGTACCTAAATTGCCTAAACTACAACCTGTTACAATTTAAACAGGTTGATTGATTTTGACATGTCGAAAGACAGACACACTTAAGGCTACAACATTAAAGTCACATGTATGCAAACGGAAATTACAACACCTGGCCCAGCTGTCAGATATTTGCCTCCCTGCCTCTGGTAAACATACTCAATGCTGCGTTCCGATTCAGTGGTGGAGGTAATAACGAATGAAATTAATGAACCCAAATAAAGTTACAATTGAAACTACAGCCTGCTATTCTACATTGTGAAGATAGAGCATAAGAAACCACAAGACCGCTTAATTCTTTTGTTTGATTTTTCAGGTGCCACATTTAAAAATACAACGATGCGTGAAATTGAACTTGCGTAGCTTTAAGCGTCTGTTTGCATTCATGCAAAACCAGAGTATAGTTGATGGGTGAATGGGTGAATCGACAAACATACTATTGAAATGGCCTCTTACTCCAAAGAGAAATGTATTAAATTTTCACCCTCCAGATTCTTAAGGCCTACTAGAGGTTTGAATTAAGAGCATGTGACAACATTTTCTATTGAATATATCTATTCTCTATATCGGTAAAAATAAATGGGTGTCTTCCTCCTATTGGGATTTGATCTACTTTACCTCCTAAAGGATACAAATTTTTATGACTATAGCCAATGTAATTTTTTATATGCAATGATTAATCTTATATCTTAATAATTAGAAACAATATGTTTATTATTTTGAAAAATATTTTTTGTGTTACCGTTATTCTGTGAATTAAATTTAATTGATTTTGGATGTTTATCACTTTGGTTGGTTTCAATCTTTAACCACACTTGCCGTGCTTGTCAGCCTCTTGGTGTACGAGATTTCCATTCCATCTTTCTTATATTACCTGACAAAGATTCAAGAAGTAAGCAATGCATCTACAAATTGTGCAATGAGCAATCTGATTGTGATGTCCATATCATATAAATAAACGTCAAAGTATCGTCAAAACATTTAACTTTTTGTGGCCTGGAGCAAGTGTGTGGGTGTAGAGCTTTAACACCTACATGGTGTGTGCGTAATTACTCTCCTTCATCCCACTAACCAAAACCAGACTGGTTGTTCGATATGTAATGGTATCATCATCCCTTTACAGTTTACAGTGATGTGTATGATTCTCTGGTTGTTCGTTATGTAATGGTATCATCATCCCTTTACAGTTTACAGTGATGTGTATGATTCTCTGGTTGTTCGTTATGTAATGGTATCATTATCCCTTTACAGTTTACAGTGATGTGTATGATTCTCTGGTTGTTCGTTATGTAATGGTATCATCATCCCTTTACAGTTTACAGTGATGTGTATGATTCTCTGGTTGTTCGTTATGTAATGGTATCATTATCCCTTTACAGTTTACAGTGATGTGTATGATTCTCTGGTTGTTCGATATGTAATGGTATCATTATCCCTTTACAGTGATGTGTATGCTGCCATCTGCATGTTATCTGTTGACCTGATGGATTGGATTCGTCACACACTGCAACCTTCTTTCAACAGTGACTAATTTGTGACCTTTTCTTGTCTTTGCCAGGTATTAAATGAAGAGTGTGACCAGAACTGGTACAAGGCAGAGCTAAATGGGAAAGATGGCTTCATCCCCAAGAACTACATAGAGATGAAGGCTCATCCGTAAGTATAAAAGCATGACATGCCATGCACACGTGTGTGTGTGTGTGTGTGTGTGTGTGTGTGTGTGTGTGTGTGTGCGAGCGCACGCACACACACTCTACGCAGTTGTTTTCTAGGCAGAAGTCAACAAGACGTTCGCCTTCGGAAGTACGGGAGCTGTGACTCAATCGCCGTAGCTGTCAAAATCGTTAAGCAAACAGCCGTCAGTGACGGCAACATTGGTTCCCATGGTGACGCGTCTATGCAGCATGTGTCAAACTTATTTTTAAACACCCCGCCGCACATCAGCTAACTTGCCGATATTGCTTAATTCTTACATGCGCTGTACATGATCAGCAGTCGAAAGAGGAAGGTGCTGGAGCAATCTGTTATTCTAAAACCGTTTTAATAAACATGGTTAAAATGACATGGTATTAGTGTTCTTCATTCAGAGAATGCCAACACATTACACAGCATAAGAGAGCAATCGGTGTAAATGTACAATAAACATGGTTATGACATGGCGTTGTAAACACTACGTGTAAGTGTAGGTTCTGCCGTAGTAGAAAGGGCTGCGACGGAGAGCAGGTTTATGTATCGAGCACTGATCCATTTCCGGTTGCCGCAGCCGACTGCCGTAGCCGTCGTTGCTTAAAGTCGCTAGTAACGCCACGCAGACACACACAGGCTCAAAAAGCTAGGCTGCTAACAACATTTACACGTTTCAATAAAGCAATATTTTTCTAATATGTTCAATGGGCATTTACATTTAATAAAAAGGCGGAGAACAGTTATACTGTGAAATACATATGCCACAGTCTTAGTTTGTCTGAACTTTTCAAACATTTTCCAAGCCATCACATTCTATCTCTAACTGAAATTTGAGAAAATGCCAAGCTATTTTATCAAGGGCCATGTAGGAGGCCATGTAGGAGGCCATATAGGAGGGCTCTATGGGGGGAGGCACGTAGCCAATGACAAACTACAGTACTAGATGTAATTTGACTAGCTGAGATTTTAACACTCTGAACGGATGCCTGATTTATAGTTGGTCTAGCTCCGATGTGACGCACTGAAAATGGCAGATCTACAAGCACACAGTGTGCTGAGCTGCCATGCGTTTTGAGCATGACACTTGTGTGCAACCAAGTATAACTCAGACTTTAGACTTGCCCAGCACGACTACTCTGGTGATGGTGGTGACTGGTGATACATTACACTGTTCCTGTAGGTACAAGCAATGAAAGATTAATTTGAAGAGAGGATGCATCAATAGCTGAGGGGCTCTGTAAATTTGTATTGTCCGATTATCAAACTCTTAAAAGAATCCCTGGCTAATGAGACAAATATGCCTTAAAACATTATACTTGCGCTCTATACATTTTTTTTTAAATAAAAACACCATCAATATTTTATTTGTTTCATAAATAGAGAATCTTTCACTCAATATTATGTACGAATCCACAGAGGGGTGCCCTGGGCGCGGCCATTACTGAGGTGTAATCCATGGAACAGTGCCCTGTAGGCCAGGTGTAGCTAATCAATGCTGTGGCGGTTAATGGTACACCTCAGTAATGGCCGCGACCAGGGCATGCCTCTGTGGATTCGTCTATAGGGACTGCTCCTGTCGCAAGTTGATGATTTCATATGTCAATGTGTGGTCCAAACCTATGGAATGCATGCATTGCTTTGTGCTCATATTAACCTTAGGTTGTATTAAGTTGTTTTTTATTAGCGTATGCATTTCATAATTCCATAGGGCTACACCACACATGGACATATGACATCATCAACTTGCGAGGGGAGGCATATTTGCCTTATTAGCCAGGGATCCTTTTAAGTGACCTAGGACTAGAATAAAACCTTCCAATTCAAACTGGAGGGACTAGTTTTAATTGTTAGTTTGGCCATGTATCCTGCAGCTAAACTGTGTAAGTGCCCTAGAGAAAGTCTGGAGGACAGTACCTCCGGCTCCGGACAGATGCTCTCTGCCAGTTTAGCTCTCTTCCGAATGAATGTTCTTGGGGATTTAAGCTTGATTGAATATTGAACCCATTATGTCAGGGTTCTTTTAGTGTACATGTTATTTGGGAGATGTAGGGGGTCCGTAACTGTCTGTCTTAGCCTTGGGCACTATTCTGACTGTGACAGTACACCCCTATACTGTAGAGTCAAGAGTGTAGAATGTAGATTACCGGGATTACACAAGTATCTTGGACAGGTTATCGCCCAAGAAACTGGTTTTACCTTGATGTAGCCAGAGAACCATGTCAAACATGTCTCATATATATTAAGCTAAAAATGGAAATGTGAAATGGAAGGACATATATTGATTGATAGCAATATGTCACAAGGGATGAACAAAGGCCCAGATGAACAAAAGTCACATATTTTAACTATTATTTATTTTTACATTTCAGTGGGAAGTGGAATTTAGGAAATCAATTAATTTGTCATTAATGATTGGCAAGACATTTGCTTTTGACTATTTTAGTCAATTTTGTTGACTTCATTGTTGACTGTTTTGACATATCTGTTGCCTCTGGGTGAATGTGAAGACGATGGTGATCTGTCTATATTGGTCTGTCATATTGTTGCTTGAGGTATTAACTCTTTATCTCCATTATGGCTTCCTCATCTAGGGATTAGGATACATTTTCCTACCTGTCATTAATTCCAACCAGATCAAAGTAGTCTCCATGTGGGCCAATTGTTTCCACGGCTCCCATTAATTGCCCTGCCATCACTTTATATCATACAGGGAACCGCATCCGCTGAGCAGAAATGCAATAGAAGCAAAGCACTACCATTCAGGTTGTGTTATAGATTATTTTCTCTTTCGCACCAAAAGCGTCCACTGTGTCGTTTTGGGGGCTGACTGAACTTTTAAATTATTAACAGGAGCTGAAGAGCTTTGACTCTTTCTCACCAGCCCATTTGCCTCCCTTCTCTCCACATCGTATCAACTGTTCATTTCCCTCTTGTTGGGGTTCTACAGTGTGACCACTTTAGCCCTGAGCACTATTTGTGCCTAAAAATAAAAGTCTGCTACTAAAAAGTAGCACATGTATCAACTAGGGACTCCAGGTAGGGAACAGACCTAACAGTTTTTTCCCCTGAACACTAACTTTTATCGGTTACAATTTTGGAGAAGTGAGTATGCTTCTTGTTTGGAAATAAACGTCTCTGTTAGAGCCTCCTGTCTCAGAAGAACTCCCCACAGGCAGTCACATTTCACTTTAGCACAGTATCCCCATCCCTCTGCCCACACACGCACACACCACAAAACCAGAAGTGTTACAAACCAAATGGTGATAAACCTAATCTTTGTATGTTGGGTCATTATCTGACCCTCATTTGATTGCTTCATTCCGTTAAAAATATATATCTTGGCCACACTGGAAATGTGAACTGTGCCTTGTGTGTCACACAAACAATCTTCCTGAGATGGTGACACAGTGCTTAGCACTTGCTGTTACAAGAAGGTCCCGGTTGTGTGTAGATTGCCTGTTCTCCCACATCAAACATGTGTATCCAGGCCAGGGACTATCTTACAATAAATGCAGGGAATCTCTGTACCTACGTACGCCTGTAATACACGTATCTCGAGAACCGTTCGACCGACCAACTTCAAATTCGCCACACTACTCGATCGAGTGCAGTGCTCAGCATCCAGTCGGTCGGATAGGCGGTTGTCCAGAACTGCCAGAAAAGGCTCTGGCCATGGCCTGAATGAGCCAAATTAGAAATGACCCCAGCCTAAGCTTCATGTGGCATATTCCCCACACCTGCACAGTGTACATTATATCTAATGTACCGTTTTTGAAAGGATAATCCCCTTGAGATGTATCCTGTTTTCGAGGGTTATTCATATCCATATTATATTGCCATTGACATGATCCACCTCAACGTATTAAAGTGTGTTTTACCTTCTATACCAGGTGGTTCCTTGGGAAGATTCCACGAGCCAAGGCAGAGGAGATGCTGAACAAACAGAGGCACGACGGGGCCTTCCTTATCCGTGAGAGCGAGAGCGCGCCGGGGGACTTCTCCCTTTCTGTTAAGTAGGTATAGCGGCTGCTTATACATGACTCAGTCATTGTCATGTGTTTACGTTCCACTTTTCCATAAAAATATCAGAATCATCATTACCTCAACAATGTGCATATATATTGTATACATCATTACAAAATATGCATGTATACGTATTTCGTGTACATCATAACACAAATGTGAGTGCGGTACTTCACATATAGTATAATAACCTTAACAATGTGCTTACTTATTACATTATTATCATTACTTCAACAATGTACCTTATGTATACAACAGTGGTTCTCAAAATAGAGTCCAGTGACCCCAGGGTCCCCAGCAAAATGAGAAACGGTTTTCTCATTACCTCAACAATGTGCATACATACGGTACACATTGTTTAGTGTATTTTGTGTACAAAGATCATGGATAGATTTCTTTATTGACAAGACAACCATTCAAAAGCATTATAACCTTTAAAAGCATAAACATGGATGTGTCACACATACATTGTGGTCAAATCCTGCTACTAGTACTTCATTATTCTGTTGAATTTCCAGTGCTGCCCTCTGGTGACGGAGGTTCATCATCACCTGCCACTGATACTCCAGGCAGTTCTGCAGTCCAATTCCCACCTTTTCAAACGCACTTCCCTTCTCATGGAACACCTAGTTGACGCATACAAGGCTCATTTAGTTTTATCTGAATCTGTCTGCCGTCCACATAAAGACCTAGCATGGCGGCCCACCGTAGTCTATATGGAAAGTCGGTGGCCAGATAAGAGATCATAATAGTTGTCTGAACTGTTCGGCTCCGCTTGGTAATAAACATGTGCGTCTGTCACACCGGGCATGGCTCATACATTTGATTAAACGTCTTTGCAGTCTTACACACACACACACACACACACACACACACACACACACACACACACACACACACACGCAGATATACACGCATAGACACAAATACTTTGTATGGATACTGTCACAGCTTTCCCACTGCCTTCATATCACTGCTGTCGGGCAGAAACCAGTTAGGAGGTTTTGGCCAAAGCGCTTTTTAATACATTTCATTGATTCCAACACACAGACGTAAATGGTGTTCAATAGCACTGATTTATGAAAAATAAAAAAAGATGGTTAAACGGGTGTGTAGCTCGTTTGGCAGACAGTTTGAGGATCCAATCGAGTTAGGCGGTTTTGGCTGAAGCGCTTTTTAACCCATTTACGCCTGACATCGAAATTTAAAAGATGTCTTTTTTTTTAAATGTATTTATTTTCTTCTGAAAAACCTCATGTTTTGATATCTGTGGTTCTCAATATTTCATGTCAAGGACCCCAAAAATGATATGTAATTGGCCACCGACCCCCATCTGAAAATATGTTGTTCCAGGAACCTCCCCCAGAAGCAAAGATTTTAGTTAAAAACGTTCGCTCTGGCCCAGGCCGTGGCGTAACGGTCTGGGCACCGGACTGGTAATCCAGTCGCAGTGTGCCGCGGGTTCGACTCCCGAGCCCGACACGGCCTTTACTGCATGTCATCCCCCATCTCTCTCCCGTTTCCTGTCAGCCTACTGTCTGTCCCTTCAAAAATCAATAAAAGGCGTAAGCCGCAAAAAAATATCTTAAAAAAAGAAAAAAAAAACGTTCGCTCTGAAAGAAGATATATTCAAAGATTTGCACCACATTTTCACTACTTTTCAAAAATAGCGCAATATAGACCTTTGACCTGGGTTGGTACTTCCAACTCGCCAAGCAAGAATTGGAGAGGAACTCTATGCCGTGGGTAGAGGAGTTATAGAGTGTCTTTCTCTCCATCTGTCTTACAACTTCTGGAGTCGAACCCCTTCTCTCTCTTTGTCTTCGTCAGGTTTGGCAACGATGTGCAGCATTTCAAGGTTTTGCGTGACGGGGCTGGGAAGTACTTCCTATGGGTGGTAAAGTTCAACTCGCTCAACGAGCTGGTGGACTACCACCGGTCCACCTCTGTGTCACGCAACCAGCAGATCTTCCTGCGCGATATAGAGCAAGTCACCGAGGTAAGGAATGGCACGAGACACACACAGACTAGAGCCCGGAAAAAACAAATACAAATGATTGTTGACTGCACTAGGCTGTTCGCATTATGACCAGATTCCTGCCACAAATGTATAATGCATGCAAGTAGCCTAGTTAAGGTGCCACACTCTGTACTTGGGTACCAACCGAATTACATTGGCATTACCGAGCACTTTTTCACATTGGATCAACCTGTGCCAAATTATCTTTTAGATGTAGACATACTGTACTGATAGCGTTTACACATGACTGGCACTACCTGAAGTTAGGGCTGTACCCGACTCAGGATTTATCTTGTCTAATCACATTAAGTCAGAGATCCACTTTGGAGCCACGTTGTTACCATGTGGATCCCGAGATTCACATGATTTCTTTCCTTATTCACATACTGATTGTATTTTAATGCATGGTGCAAATGGGGTCTTTTTCCCCTTTGTTTGATAGTTAAACCTCTGATCTGGATAATTAATCCCTGTGCTGTGTTCGATGATAATTGGAGAATCTGTTGACATTTGGTTTAATCGTTCAAATTGAATTAGTCAATTGGCACTCTGTCTACTCCAGACCAGAGTGTCTTAACCTGGTAGTAGCAGCAGTCAATCAGCCACCCAAATTAATGAATCATTTATCTTGTTTGTATGCCTGTATGGGCTGACTTTCTACACATGAAACCCTGGCATCCCTGTTTTGGGCATGTAATCATAGGTGAAATTGATCGAAAGGAGCAGATGTATAAGCTTACAACGCCTTGTAGATTGGCTATTTTCTCTATTACACACACACACACACACACACACACACACGTGTCTTAAGTGGTTAAATTTTAGGTTTTACCACCTCAGTTATAATTCACTTCTCTCTTCCTCTCCCCCTCCTCCTTTCTGTGCAGCATCCCAAATATGTGCAGGCGCTCTTCGACTTTGACCCCCAGGAAGATGGAGAACTGGGCTTCCGGCGCGGAGACCTCATCCAGGTGCTGGACAACTCCGACCCAAACTGGTGGAAAGGAGGGTGCCACGGCCAGACGGGCATGTTCCCCCGCAACTACGTCACACCTGTCAACCGGAACATGTAAAACAAAACAAACAGGAGAAAAAAAAACAGTCTTGACCTTGTTAAATGGCAGCATACAGCAACTATCACCGCCGCCATCACCCCATCATCATCATCATCCTCGTACCCTGACCGCTTGTATCTACCCCTACGCAAGCCAACCCCTCACAACCAACCCTCAGCCTCCCGTTTGCCACCCTGAGATAACAGGAGCAGATCAGGAAGAAGACACACCAAAAGAGAGAGAGAGGAGAAAAAAGAGGAGTAGTGTTATCGGAGGTGTCATCATGTTTTTCATCTCCTCATACCGAGAACGTTCTCCTCCGCCGGTTAGGAGCAAACTGAAAAACAAGAAGACATATGAAACAGTGAAACTTAACCACTTAAGCCCTATTTTCTTTTTTTCTTTTTTGAAAACCTTCGAACAAATTTCGAAAATAGACTATCTACAAGCTCACAAAATGACACGTTGTGAGCTTGAAGATCGACAATTGTTTTTAAGAATACGAAAGTTTTAGAAATGTTTCATCTATAATGACATGACCAAAATATGGATGCCTGGGTTAAAGTGGTTAAAAACCTAGCACATGGATCCGTGAAGATGACCCCCACCCCCCACAGCTGCTTCTTTTCCTCCTCCTTTAACTTCTTAACATTCTACCTTTTTTCCTCTTGTTTTTGTTTATTGTTTTTTTCTGACGCATGTTTTTAATCACCGTTAAATGAAATACATACTGATAAACTCCTAAACTCTGTTTTAAAAAAGAAAAGAAAAAAGAAGGAAAAATATATATGAAAAGACGAATGAATCTTAAGAAAAAAGAGAAACTTTGGGGAAGAAAAAAAAAGATGCCATCTTACAGACAAGTTTCTATGTCCAAGATCGTTGGCACGTGAGCATTGTACATCAGCCCCTGGGCTGTATAAATAATTCAACTATAGAGAGAATCCATTTTTTAAGAATATATATTATATATTTGTATGTGTTTGTCTGTTTTAGCTCTCATCACAAATTGTATTTTTTTTTCTTTTGTAAATTATGTTTTCTTTTTTGCTAGTAGCTATAGGATGTGCTGAATTGTCAGTATGATTTTGTTTGGTTTTGTTCTTTAGTTTTTCCAATGGGTTTATCTGAGTGCCCTCAGATAATACAGCATGATATAAAACGATGGGTTTATCTGAGTGCCCTCAGATAATACAGCATGATATTTAAGGCATCATGAATTCCATTCTTTATCTTTTTTTTCTCCTTTTTTTTTTTTTTTGGCTTATTCTTTATTTCTTTTTTTGCAATGCGAGGAGATTCAAGTTCATTCTCCAAAGAAATCAAAACAACAATCTTGTCAGGAAGCTAATGTTGACCGGCAAGGAAAGCCATGTGTGCTGCAAGCGCTGTGATATGACAAATTCCCTGTCCAACCCGGTTTTTCTTTCTTTTCTTTTGGTTCAAGCCAATGTATTTATTACAGCCATTTTACTCTTGGGCAGTGAATGTAGCTGACTGAGTCCACACAGACTGTCGACATGAGGGAAGCAAGGTCGGAGAACTGAACGGCACAAGCGCAAGTGATTTAAGCCAGAATTATACTTGGCAGATAAATAGCAGATCTACAAGCTAGCACAAGATATGTTGCATGCTTGTAGATCTGATATTTTGGGTGTGATACCTGCACGCAATCAAGTATAAATCAGGCATTACCAACATGCTGATCAGTAAATGGTGTCAATATTCATTCATGAAATGAGAGATACATAATGAGACTTAATGCAAGGTTATTATCATGCATCTGCCAAGCCTACAGTACTACATGCACGCATACATAAAAGCACTCTTCCCCCCTTGTTATACCTGCACATAGCAAGAGGCAGAGTTTGGATAATCACATTATGTAATTGCCAGTGCAGTTCTGTGACTGTCTCAGATTTAACAGTTACATTTTTTGAGAGATTGTCTTGTATGCTAAATGTTGAGAGATCAGCTTTTTTGTTTTGTTTTGTTTTTTTGTCCAATGTGGTCAAGCACTTTTGTTCAGATTTGTTTTGTTGATGTACTTTTCTTTTTCTGGTCCGGTGTGTCTTTGTTTACCGTGTTTTCTGGATTTTGTTTTGTTGTTCTCTGGATAGTGCCTTTCTCTCTAATGTTTCAGTGTCTCCGACCTGCTGCTTTGAGCCCCGCACCACCCCCCAAGCCCTCCTTCGTGGGGGTCTTGGCAGTCCTGCAGTGAGAAACCGTGTACATAATCCAACCTGACCAATCAAACCCTCTGCCTCCCCTTGCCACCACATCAACCTTTGTTCTCCTTTGCCCTTACCAACTTGGAACTCTTATTTAAGTGTCTCTCGCCTTTCTCTTTACCTAATGATTCTTTGTTTTTGCTCTTTTTTTATAATTTGCATTTGTTTTGTTTTTTGTTTTTTGTTTTCAATTAATTAAATGCAATTATTAAAAAATGATAAAATCATCCAGTGTGGTTTATTTGTCTATAGTTTTTCTCACGTTCACTACTAATCACTTCAAGTGAAGTCCTGTGTAAGTATGCTCTTGTATTGCAAAGTGATTCCCAATTAATTTAAACAGTGCAATGTTTTTAAAACATGATTATAACTGCTGCTGAAACATTTAGTCTCCAACTTATGTTCACTACTTGCCATGAGAGTTGCAGCATATTGCTACTAACTGGATGGTATTACACAATGGGACAGTGCTGAGTCATTTGGGTGCTGAAGACCAAACGTTAAATGATAGTCGACTCTACAGGCCTTCCTCACTGACACTCATGTCAGGACTGGGATAGCAAATATGTTGAGTCAGACTAGGGTTTCACATAAACACCAATTCAGCATGTCAGGTCAGATGAAACGCATACAGTTGCTCGGTGCTGTCAATAAGCAAGCTTCATTTGATCTAAAGGAGTGATGAAGAGGAAGCTGATGGATTTATGTCTTTAAGCAAACCCTTGGGTTCTCTGCACATGCAGCAGTTTGCTGCCACTGCTGCCCAGTGAGAGTTAAGAGATTGCATTACCCACGGTCTAGTACACTGTCTGCTCCAGTTCTGTCCCTCTATGTAGCACTTAATATATACGTCCATCCAATCTGGCTCTTTTCTGCTTCTGTTTTTGTCACAGGCTATACCTTAAGGACATGGAGTCAAGCCAGTGCTCCCTCTGTCTTGTTCCTGGTCTTGCCTGGATTCAGCCTTGACTGATGCCTATATTGTCATTTTTCCTGATGCCTACCAGCAGTGTAACACAATGAGATGTATGCCAAGGCCTCTGGTAACCAGTTGTAAAGAAATAAAAGGTTTGATTATGTAAAATAGATTAATATACATACAGGGTTTGCCCTATTTTTGAGTGGTGCAACCACTCCTACATTCAGCAATGTCTGTGTACCTGTATGTATGTATCTGAGCATGAGTATGTTACATATTTATACCAGTATGGGGCACCAGAGATACAGAGAAGAAATTGGAACGATACAGACCAGCAATGTCCGTGTACCTGTATGTTTTGATTGATTGATTGAAATATTTATTAACAGTTTGTAGAATTTACAGTACATTTTAAGCACAAACTCAATACAAAGACTGTCAACTGTGAGTGGACGACCCAATTAAGCATTACACTTGTTTACAACAGGGTCCACATTGTTCAATTCATCAAAACATTTAAAGACATACAACCATTTAGAGACATACAAATAGACATTTCTATGTAGCTAAAGAACAGAACAGGAATTCATCATATGGGAAGCAAAAAAGGGAAAATATACAAGCACTGGGAAAATATACAATATACAGTGAGGGAAATGGGGTGGGGGGGTGGGGGGGATTCAGATTTTACAGAGGCCAGTTTCGAATTGCAGCCATCCGTAGGTGCCCTTTGAGAGCGGTTTTGAAGGAGTCAAGGGATTCACATGTCTTAATGACTGTTGGTAGGGTGTTCCACATTTTGGTGGCATAGGAGCGAAAAGAATTTAGTCCCTTGTTTGTGCCGAATCTGGGTTGTACATGGTTTGTTGCACTCCCTCTGGTGTTGTGGGTGTGGACTTCGTTTACATTAAGGAAGTATTTAGACAGGTACATGGGTATCTTGGTGGTGTATCGAATCTTGTGGACCAGACCCATTGCAAGATGCTGTACTCTGTCGACGACCCTAAGCCATCCCAGCCTGTCAAAGTGGGCAGGGGTGAGGTGGGTTCGGGGGGTGAGGCCAAGTAGGAGCCTGACCAGTTTGTTTTGGGAGGTCTGGAGCCTTGTTTTAAGGGCCTTTGAGGTGCTGTGGTACCAAGAGGTGGATGCATAGTCAAAGAAACCTTGTACGAGGGCTCCTGTTAAGGTCTTCAAGGTGTTTTTGCTGACCAGTGAGGAGATCCTGTAAAGGAATCTTGTTCTTTGATTGGTGGCCATTTTATCACCGGAAAGATTAGCCTCCAGGATGGAACCTAGGTAGGTAATTTGATCTTTTCGTGTGATAATATTGTCACCCACTCTAACCAAGAAGCCATCTGCCTTGCTGAGTTTACTATTTGATCCGAAGAGGATGGATTCAGTTTTTCCCAGGTGTAAGGATAGTTTGTTATCAGCGAGCCAGGTGCAGATTCTACCGAGTTCAGAGCTGAGGGTCTTTTCAACCTGCAGTTTGTTCCTGTCCGAGACCAGCAGTGCTGAGTCATCTGCGAACAGGAACAAGTTGCAGTCACAAGCTGAAGTCATGTCGTTAACATAAATTAGGAACAGTAAAGGCCCTAGTATGCTTCCTTGTGGGACACCACAGCTCACTGGGAGGGGAGGGGACAGTGTTCCGTTCACCTCCACCATCTGTTCTCTCCCCTCCAGGTAGGATTGCATCCAGCTCACTGATGTGCTATCAAAACCAATAGCTTTAAGCTTGTTAACCAGTATGGAGTGGTTCACGGTGTCAAAAGCCTTTTGGAGGTCCAGCATGACCATGCCGCAGTATTTTCCAGCATCCACCTCGTGTTTGATGTGATCGCTCAAATAGAGGAGGCATGTGTCAGTGGAGTGGGATGTTCTGAAACCAGATTGGAACTCGTACAGCAATTTATTAGTGGCAAGATACTTTTCAACCTGTTCATAGACTATTTTTTCCATCACTTTCGAGATGGAGCTTAGAATAGAAATAGGGCGGTAGTTGCCGGGTTCTAATTTACTCCCTTTTTTGTACAAGGGGGTTACTTTGGCCAGTTTAAAATCTTGGGGGACCTGTCCCTGTTTGATGGAGAGGTTAACTATGTGGGTGATGACTGGAGCTATGGAAAAGGCTGAGTCTCTGAGAAATTTGGAGGGAATATTGTCATGGCCAGTGGCCTTGTGGGGTTGGAGGGCACTCAGTTTTTTAAGTACCTCCTCGGTTGTTACCATTGCCATTTTAAAATCATCTTTACAAACACCAAGGTTTTTGTAGAAGGCTTTGATGTGCTCTACACCAAAACGCCCAGAGTGGGAGGGCAGTTTGCTAACCAGCTTTGTTGCAATGTTTGTAAAGAAGATGTTCAAGTGGTTGGCTACATCGAGTTTGTCAGTGATGAGGGTGTTATTCGATTTGATGTTTATGTTAGTAAACCTGGTTTTTAGTTTCCGACCACAGCCTAGTTGGTTGTTTAGTAACTTCCATAGCTCCCGAGGATTGTTTTTGATTTCCTCGGCTTTATCATTGATAAAGTTACATTTGGCTGATTTGGTCATGGCAATTACACCGTTTCTTAGCTTGTTACACTGGGCTTTTAGGTTGTGCAGTTTGGTTTGGAGATCACTGTCGAAGCGCTTGCACTTGGCTAGTTTGGACTTGCATTTAAGAAGTTCAGAGCATTTGTTGTCTCTGGCTTTCATTGCAGTCAGTATGTCCGAATTCATCCATGGCTCCGAGCGGGAGGGGGGGGTATGTAGTGAGCATGAGTATGTTACATATTTATACCAGTAGGGGGCACCAGAGATACAGACAAGAAATTGGAACGATACAGAGAAGAAATTGGACGATACAAATTGGAATGATACAGAGAACCAATAGACGGGAGTTGCACCACTCGGTTCACACTGGTGTGATTTTTTCCATACAAGTGCTAGAAGTATAAAGAAAAACTGCCCTATGGCTATGCAGTTTTGATATTTTGAGAAGCTTTTGTGTTTACTTTTAGGTGAATGCAGAGCATATAGATTTCATGGGATTATTAGGCTACCAGCATGAGAATGAGTGACCTGTCAATATGTATCATTAGTCATTGTGTGCTTGTTCGTGTAGGCCTACACGACGGGTGACAAAGCAAGTGGAGGCTTTTGATATGCGCAAGTAACACAAGGGTACCTTGTAGGCTGTAGCTTGTGGTGAAACAACATGGAATTTGTGAAGCACAGATCAGAGATTCATTGTGCTGTAAAATTGATTGAGTGCTACTGTGCTAGTAACAAGTAGAGATTAAAATGGTATGGCTCACCCATATCTTGCAAGTATGATTGAACCCTACAAACCCTCCCGCGCACTCAGATCAGCCAACGCAGGGAAGCTGGAAGTACCCTCACTAAAAACGCCGGGACAACGCTCCACACGTCCCAAACTCTTCTCCCTTCTGGCTCCAAAACTGTGGAATGCACTTCCCATTGCAGTCAGAACTGCAGCATCACTCCCAATCTTCCGCCGTAGTCTGAAAACCCACCTCTTCAGACTCCATCATGGCCCATAGCACTTACCCTACCCCCTTAGATAGCATTTCTGTAGACTTAGATAGAATTTGATAGACTTATAGCATGTTATGTAGACAGCACTATAATTGCATTGTATATAGTCATAGCACGCCATAGTATATACGTGTATAGCATATAGTATATATGTATAGTTTGTATGTATAGTTTCATTATATAGATATTCCACTGTTACTTTCTTAGCTTATACGCATGTTTCATGATAAATGCTTTTATGTGATGTATTCCCATGCTTTTTGTTCTTGCTTATTGTAAATCGCTCTGGATTAAGAGCGTCTGCTAAATGCCTAAATTGTAAATTGTAAAATGAAAACAGGTCCATGGCCTCTATGCTGTAGGCCTATTATAGGTCACAGCAGCTTCCGCTTGACTCTTGCTGCAAGGGCTGGAATCATTAATGGCATTATCTGCTACCCTTAATGTGAACTACCCCTAGCTCACGAATCCATTTCCAGCCAAAAAGGTCACGTCATGTCGACGTGGGCATGCAGTTCACCCGGGGGGCATTGTGAATGACTTTTGACATTTGATTATTTGATCCCTGCTTCTATATTGTGTCCCACACCATGTGATCATGAAAATGATATGTGTGTAGGGGGTTATCGTTTCAGCCAGGATTCAGCACCCTGCACCCATTGGTTTCCTCATGATCAAGGTCTAGCTGTGTGGCCTACACTTGAAGAAATAGCATCAACTATTCAAATACTGCTTCCCACTGGAATTCATTATTCAATCAAGCCTACCCTGGCATGTGGCATCACATTCAAATGGAGACACCACTGAAGCTTGTTAAACTACGTTATGCAAATAGACTGTGAAATGCAAACATTGGCTTCTTTGTAAATCTATCCTGTTAATTATCGTGCTCATAGATCTCTGAATGGTATTCTTTTATGGTGCCGCCATCGGGCAGTGGGGCACTTGCCAAATGTCTCATTAGAATCTAGTATCTACACTGTCAGATCAAGCATTGACAAAACAACCCCTGTTCTGGCAAACACAGCACTGAAGACTGCAAGGCATGCCATAGGGCAGGCTACCCATGATAGAGTTGAGGCTACCACTCGGCCCGCTTGCGCTTGGTGAGAGCTGTCAACCAGCCGCTACAGCTACATGGCGTGTTACTGCCATCTAATGTCAGGAAATATATGGCAGCTAATGTAAGCTAATGTCCCTGTATTAGTTTTAGCCGATTTGTTTCTTTTTTGAAGAACTTCAACTTTGTGACTTTGTTAACACTGTTTTGGATCAGTGATATATAAATAGAGACGAGGTGACAGTAAGAGAACGGGAACGCAAAGAGGGACGCGTTGTTGTAGGTCTAGGGCTACTTGTGCCGCTGTGTGCAAAATAAATGATGGAAAAATATACTAGGTTACAGTCAATGTCGTCGACAGTTGTTGTCGTGCGTTACGCAAGGTACTGGTCTTCTTATTTAACTCAATATAAAGCATAAGTCAAAAAATAAGTTATAACGTAAATGCAAAATCGTTGAACGTTGTCGGCAGGATTCGAACCTGCGCGGGAAGATCCCAATGGATTTCTAGTCCATCGCCTTAACCACTCGGCCACGACAACTGATTATCACTAGGCTATGTCACGTGATATACAAATGCACCGAGAAGGTAATTACTGTATGTATAATATATATATATATTATAGTACTATTATAGTAGATATTTTCATGATCAGTACAGTACACGCTTCTATTGCCACCCCCGAATCCACTGGATGCGCTGTGTGTAATGGCCGTACGTAGGCTACTAGCCTACAGTGTAGCCTACTACTCCTATTAATCAAGGCTCAAGCCACGTAGGCTACATTACCCATCGAGTCGGGCCACTTATGTTCTGAAATATTCGTATTGTTGAATTAAGAGGTGTTTGATACCCGTTTGTGCCTGGATGTCACTGTATTTCCTCGTTTCCATTGAAGTGTAATTCCGGCTTTCACCGCTGCTGCAACAGTGCCACTACACTAATTGAGAAATACAGTGAAATTAATTATGGCACTGCAAACACATCATTTGTAGCCTGCAACAGCACGGTCATTTCATTTACAGATGTAGCAAATGTCAGAATTGATTGAAAGTTAACTGAATAAATATCTCTGTCAGTCTTCTTATCTAGTCTAGTGTAACGGTAATGTTTGTCTTTCTTGACTTTAATATTATTATTAGTTTGACGACTCAAGGCTAGTACAAAAATGTTCATTCATTTAAATTAACTCTGCGAGTCACTTTCATTTGTGTTAACTGTTAATTATAATTAACAGTTAACACCGTCCCCGATCTACCGATGATGTCAAATGCAATAGTGCCAAACAAACAAACCGATAGCCTACAACCCACCTCACCCCTGTCCACTTTAATGACAGGCTGGAATGGCTTAGGGTCGACGACAGAGTACAGTACAGCATCTTACAATGGGTCTGGTCCACAAGATTCGATACACAAGATACGCCTTGTGCCCTGCATGTATACGGTATACCTGTCTAAATATTTCCTTAATGTCAATGAAGTCCACACGCACATGCTGTGCAACCCAGATTCGGCACAAACAAGGGACTAAATTAATTTCGCCCCACCAACTGTCATTAAGACATGTGAAACCCTTGACTCCTTCAAAACCTCTCTCAAAAGGCACCCTCTTGTAAATAAGTGTAATGCTTTATGATGTCGTCCACTCACAGTTAACAGTTTTTGTATTGAGTTGTGCTTGAAATGTAGGCCTACTGATTTTCTGCAAACTGTTAATAAATACTTCAATCAATCAATCAATAACCCACAAATGTAATATTGTTGTTACGTTGTATTGTAACCATTTCGGTCAACTGAAAGAACTGTGATCACGTGACCACTGTAGGCCTTCTGTTTTTTCATCCATCGGAGAGAGAGAGGAGAGAAAGAAAAATGGCGGCTCTGTGCGAACCGAGACGGGACGCCGGGCGATCGTTTTGAGCTTTCTCACCCAAAACAACAGCGGGGCTCTGCGGGACCGCATGTTCTGAACATCCGCGCTCCCAACCTTTCGGAGGATCGTACTTTCGCTCGTAGCTGCGGAGGCTAGACCAGCGCAAACATTGAGATCGGAAATAATAGATTTTGCCTATCATGAGAGGGAGACGGGGCAGGCCGCCCAAACCTCTATCATCAGAAGAAGAACCGACACCACCACCACCTCCACCTGTGCGAGGTCTGAGACCCAGGAATACTCTGAAGCCCAGGCCCAGGGGGGACAGCGGCGATGAGGACATTGACAGCCCCAAGGGGGAACCCACCAAACCTAAACGCGGCAAGAGGAGAGCGGGACCGGGCTCGTCCACCCGGGGCAGGGGAAAGAGAGGAGGCAGAGGTGGCAGAGGAGGAGGTCGGGGTGGTGGTGGTGGTGTTGGTGTTGGTGGTGGTGTTGGTGGTGGTGGAGGAGGAGGACGGCGGAGGGCTTCTTCCAAAGCAGTTGTCTACGATGACCACGAAAGCGATGAGGACGACGACGCTGTCAGCCTGAGATCCGAGGAGGAAGAGGAGTTTGTGGAAGAGCCCGCATCAGAAGAGGACGAGGCCCTCAAGGAGGAAGACTCTGACTGCCTGGATGATACTCTACTGGAGGAGGAGGATGGGGATGCTGCTAGCTGCTGCACAGAGAGCAGCTTTAAGAGCCAGGGCACTCACGCCAGCACCCCGGGTAAATAATTAAACATGATGAAATGCTCCCCGCGGGGGACCCCCCCTGATCACAATGAGGTGTATCTCAAACCTTGCCCAATATGCATAGTTGTTACATATTGTTTTTGACAATGCAGGGAATTGTATTGTTCAAAATGGAGAATGCACAAAACACAGGCCTCAGTCGCAACTCCACAATGCTGCAGGTGGAATGAATGTTAAAGTGTTCAAGTACTGTCTTGACACGAACCTCTGTACAAATTACGTGTTATTGTAGCATCTGCATGATTACTAGCACATGCACTGTCCAATCTGGGTAATTATCATTCTGAGCTAAAGGCTAACTGCTAGCCTGCTAACGTTAGCTCATGCTGTCTGCTTACATCCTGCAGACGGAACACTTTAGCTAACAGTGAAACGTTATAGATGTATATGCGGAGGGCACTATATATTGCCAGCTACCCTCACAACAAATTCTAGTTGTTGATCATGACCACAATTTAACTATTAATAGCTCAAAATGAACTTCCGTGAAATCATGACAGCTCCTAAGCTAACTCGATAGCTTAGCATGTGCATCATTTGCAGAATTTGTCTAAAAGTTAAAGTTAGAACAATCTAGCATGTCTAGCATTAATTTATACAGCATATGCGTTGTTTTGTCTTTGAGTCACCTGCAATACTTGGAAAGCGAGAGCTATGTTATGTTATAATATTATACATACTTTAATCTCGTTTATCTCGCATATTAGCTAGTAATAGCTGATTCTTTTTGCAGATTATACTTGGGGCCTGGGGGTGGAGTCACATTTACCTGACCACACACTGGCCGGGCCATGTGTTCTATATCATTATCAACTTATAAATTAAAGTGATTGAATTTCATGAAACGTCACATATTCGTGTGAATATTGATAACCTTTAATTGGAAGGACGAATTAAATAATGTGATCAAAAAGTTTAGCAATATGGATTACTTGTAGCTTGAAAACAAAATGTCAGCTGTACTTAAAATTAAGTTATGTATGTCATATGGATATTAGTCTTTCAATCATGGTTTGCTGACCTCTCTCCTTATCCGACAGGGAGGAGGAAGTCACAGGCTCCCCGGCCTCGCACTCCTATCCTGGAGGAGAAGGAGATTCCGCCTCTTGAGCTTCCGGAGTGCTCTGAGGATCTCCTGGTGCCCAGCGAGGAGCTCCTTAATGTCTCGTCCATCTACGAGGTGCTGCGCAACTTCGGCACTGTGCTGCGCCTCTCCCCATTCCGCTTTGAGGACTTCTGTGCGGCATTGATGGGTCAGGAGCAGTGCACGCTGATGGCAGAAACCCACATCGCCCTGCTGAAGGTCATCCTGCGCGAGGAAGACACCTCCAACACCTCCTTTGGGCCCGTCGACCTCAAGGACAGCGTTCATTCCACGTTGTACTTCATCGACGGCATGACGTGGCCCGAGGTGGTACGGGCGTACTGCGAGAGTGACCGCGAGTATCACCACGTCCTACCCTATCAGGAGGTGGACGAATACCCCTACGGCCCGCTGAAAAGCAAGATCAAAGTGCTGCAGTTTCTGGTCGACCAGTTCCTCACCACCAACATCGCCCGTGACGAGCTGATGTCTGAGGGGGTGCTGCTGTACGATGACCACTGCCGTGTCTGCCACCGCCTGGGTGATCTGCTGTGCTGCGAGACCTGCTCGGCCGTCTACCACCTGGAGTGTGTCAAACCGCCTCTGCTGGAGGTCCCGGAGGACGAGTGGCGGTGTGAGATCTGCGTGGCGCACAAGGTGCCTGGCGTCACGGACTGTGTAACAGAGATGCAGAAAAACAAGCCCTACATCCGGCAGGAGCCCATTGGGTATGACCGCCATCAGAGGCAGTACTGGTTCCTCAACAGAAGGATCATTGTGTAAGTTAAAACCCTTCCTGGGTAGATGTGTGTACAGGAGCATTTGTAAGATAACAATAGTTTCTAGTCCCAGTCTCAAGTGTGCATTGTTGAGGCCTGTTTCTGTCACAAATCAGAGTAGCTCTGGTCTAGGTAAAAAAATGTTGAAAACTGTTAAATTCTGCACTGCATGCCTCTGGAGTATATTGTTCTTGGCTGTCATTGGGTGCACTCGTTTAAAGGCTCCTGGTTGGCTTTGACATAGCAGCTGGATAGGGTTTGTAGTTTGATTTAAAATGGTCCCTTCTGGCAGCAGAGACCTAACTGTACCTGACTGCCCTGAAGCAGCAAAAAGCAGCCTTCTCAGTCAAAACAAAAGGCCACATGGTGGAGGATGAATAGACAGATAACAGATGCATTGCATCGGCATGCAGTGCATTTTGCAACCCATCTTTTCAGTTTTCACCCAGTGTCAATTATCTAATGTAATCCTGGGCTCTACACTTCCTCTGCCAGCACTACCGACTGTTTGCATTTGTTTTTAAAACTTGCTCAGTCTTAGACCTTTTTCTGCCTATCATGTGACTGGGTGGGTACTGGGGGCATCCTAAACAAGTGCACCTGATGTGAATGGGAGACTCTGGGGGAGAAGTCCTCGACTTCACCTCAAATTAGAGATGCACGATATAATCAATAGTGTATCAGAATGGGCCATAAAAATTCCATATCGGTATCGGATCAGTCTCTCAAAATAATATTTAATTAATTAATATATTAAATTACTTTCCCCGATATTGATGAAGCAATAATAATGTGACTGTCAATGGCTAATTTCTACATTTAACAGGATTTGGGCCAAGCCCCTAAGGCGGCGGGGCTAGGCTTTTTCCATTGTGGTCCTCTGTATAATATCGGAATCTGTATCGGCAGATGCAAATAATCGGTCATAATAATGTAATAATCGTGCACCCCTACCTCAAAAAAGTTTTTGAACACGTGAGGGAGGTGTGTTCAAGCTTAAATGGGGTGTGTAGTTCTACTCTAAAGTCACCTTGTGACTAAACAAATTGAGTGCAGAATCTGGCTGATCCATGCCTAATTCATATCCTCTTTTCGCCATATCTCTTTCTCATTGGTCCAGTCCTTAACCCATTAAGACCTGGAAAGCATCTGTGGCACCGTAGCTTGTAACCACATTAACCATTATTTTAAACTTTAGCTATTGAAAAATAGCAGATATGCAAGCTCATAGTGTGGCACCTTGTGCCACGCTATGAGCTTGTAGATCTGCTATTTTTTATAAATCAAAGAACAATCACCATGATAGTCAGGCTGAAAGGTGACCGGATATTGCATCAATCATTGGAATTTAATTCCAGCTGGAGTTTCATGACTTTCCCCATCTCTGCCCTCAGTATCCTGACTCGCTCCTGTCCTATTCTATGTAAAACAAAGAATCGCCACCAGTCAGTCGCCGTGCCGCTACTGTACTATAATGCTTTTCACAAATAAAAGGTGAAATAGGGCAGGCAATTACCAAAGATGTATTAATGAGTGATGGTGCAAGCAGGGTTGGTGCTCAAAACGTCACTCACTATTGTAGTACATATTTCCAAATGGGAACTGGGGGGAGTTTCTTTTTTCTACATAATACATTTTCCTGAATTGGTGGATAACCGAATAACAACAGTGGGAACCGCACTCCCTCGAGTCCTTGCTGCTGCACGTACCGAGTTTGAAGTCTGTCGGCCCCATATATGCACATGACCATATATGGGCATATCGATCGGATCTGTGGCTCTGCACAACTGATCTGTGTGTCTGTCAGTCCATGTCCTTTTTATGCCCATATATGGAGAATGTGTCCCTGATGTCATCTGTAATATATATGGGCACATGCCCCCTTGATTCACCATATATGGAGCTGGTAACTCCTTATATGGTTATGGCTGAGTCAGGGTGACATCAGAGGGCCACCTGTCCTGCCATCAGACAATTTTACGAATATATATTAGGCAGCTAGTTATCATTGAAAATAAACGATACACTCTTTCTAGCTGGTGCCTGAGAATGGGTATTTCGAGGGACAACTGGCATAAACGCCGCAAGACTGGCGGTAAACGCAAGCCCTACCACAAGAAGCGAAAGTATGAACTTGGGCGCCCTCCTGCAAACACAAAGATCGGACCTCGCCGTATCCATACAGTGAGAGTTCGCGGCGGAAACAAGAAGTACCGTGCCCTGAGGTTGGATGTTGGTAACTTTTCATGGGGCTCTGAGTGCTGCACACGCAAAACCAGGATCCTTGATGTCGTCTACAATGCCTCCAACAATGAGCTTGTGAGAACCAAGACTCTGGTGAAGAACTGCATCATCCTTGTCGACGGTGTACCATTCAGGCAGTGGTATGAGGCTCACTATGCCACTCCTCTAGGACGCAAGAAGGGAGCCAAACTGACTTCTGAGGAGGACGAGATTCTGAACAAGAAAAGGTCCAAGAAGATCCAAAAGAAGTTTGATGAACGCAAAAAGACTTGCAAGATCAGCACCCTCCTGGAGGAGTACTTCCAGCAGGGCAAACTTCTTGCCTGCATTGCCTCCAGACCGGGCCAGTGTGGCAGGGCAGATGGCTACATCCTGGAAGGCAAGGAACTTGAGTTCTACATTAGAAAAATCAAAGCCAAGAAAGGCAAATAGTACAGCAGTTAGATATGTAAATGGAACAAGTCCAAATGTCCCATTTACAAAAAGAATCACATCCGTGTGAACTGAGTGGTGCAACTCCCCTCTCCACCCCCCCCCCCCCTCCTCTCTTCTCTCTCTCTCATTAGCAGGCAACAGTGCAGCACTAATACTATCTCTCCCTCTCTGTTTCTGGCACAACAGCGCCCCTACTGGTAGTCAGTCATACTGGTGCTCATGAACACATACATAGGCACATACATAGGTGAACACGGACATTGCTGTTCCTTGGAGTGGTTGCACCACTCAAAAAGAGGGGACACGGTGGCAGTCGGTAGCACTGCGCCACCATGCAGTGGAAGAAGCGGCATGCTCACTCCTCATGCATTGGAGGAAGCATGAGCTCAGTTCTGTGCTCTCCCCAGGTTGGCAGGGGGAGCGTAGCGACCCCGGATTACAACTTAAAAATGTGTTACAAAAATGATAAAGAACATTGTCCATACCGGATTCTAGGATATGAGCACCCAAAGTATTTGTAGTACTACTGTAAAGAATGTCCCGTCCCCTGTCCTTTGTCCTCTGTCCCCTGTCCTATGAAAGAATGATTTTCCAGCCAGCGCAGATTTGCAGAAATACACACCTTCCAGCCAATCACAGCGTGCATTCCTGCGCAATATCTGAGGACGCATTTCGTCCACACATTCCGTCCTCACATTTTGATGACTCAATCAGCCAAGCACAGCACAGGACGCAATCTCTAGAATTATTAGTAAAGATAAAAAAATTAAATAAACAAGACGAGGCAATGGTCTTCAGAAATAGGCACACTTACACCATTTGCTGTTAGTCCTGTTTGTTACAGACAGCGTGCCGCACATACTGTACATCCCTGTGTAAAGGTTATTTAACATGTTATTGTTGATACGCTTTTGTGATTTTGATTACTAATTCATGCATTCATTGAACATTAAAATGCATTAGGTGAGAATTTGTTTATTTTCATGCATAGTTGCAAATAGATACTTTTGTTTTGCGTCTATGCACTCAGAAAGCTGAGTGCATAGACAAGAAAAGATGACACACAGGCCTCCAGTTGGTACTAAAACCAGGGACGTCCTGTTTAAGTCGTTGATGATCTGGTCAGCTACCGGGGGGTGAATTTGAACATCCATGGCACAAGACATAACACTCATTCTTTCATTTGTGTTCGTTTACAGTCTATACCTTACCTTGTACTAGCTTTACAGTGACATTTTTGCCTACGGTAAATGTACCATATTTAATTTGACTCTGAATATCACCTATACCGTGAAGATGTCCTACACTGACCTAGACCTACAGAGTACAGACAAGAGGATAATTTCATTTGTAAGAATAGATTCAGATTTATACTATACCATATGCAAATCTTTCATTTATCAAAACTGATGTTAAACTTTCTGCTAGAGCTAAATTGTTATTTACACCAGGATAATATCAATATAACCTCTGAAGAGGAATGACGATAACGGGTAGCTCAAGTACATTTCATGAGTCTATGCTCCCAAAGGGGTTTTTATGCTATTTATGATGCAGTGGGAATGCGGAATGAACACAATTACTTGAGTGAGGTTCATGCACTTAATGCTGCTTAATGCCTCTTGTCTTGAGACACTTTGTTCCTTTATCACATCACTACAAAGGTTTTTTTCTTTTCTTTTTTTCAAAGCCAACCAAACCCTTGTTTTGACTGCAGTACAATGTGGTTTGTAAGGTTTCCAATCTTAATCATTCATTAAAATTACCAGGACCAAATACTTATTCCCTGAATACAATGGCGATACACATGTTCATGTTGGTTTTTTGTGAATTTCAATGAATTACAATTACACTTGAGTTCAGAAGGAATTATGTATGAGTTTTTTTATTTTATTTCCCGTTGCAATTGTGAACAATAGCCAAGTAAGATAAGATACATATCCATTGGCCAATCAAATGGTTCACTGCAGCTCAACAGTCAGTGTGAGGGGTGGTCAGGAGATATCTGTGAGCTCTGCGTTTAAAGGCTTGAAGGCCGTTGTCACACCACATATCCTTTACTCTTCCCCAGGGAGGAGGAGGGGGAACAGGAGAGGAAGAAGATCTGGTACTACAGCACCAAGGCTCAGCTGGCCGAGCTGCTGGACGGCATGGACAAGACATACTGGGAGGCGGACCTGTGCGCCACACTGGAAGAGATGAAGGACGAGGTGCACAAACACATGGACATCACAGAGGACCTCACCACCAAGGCCCGTGGGAACAACAAGGCGTACCTCACCGCCATCAACGGTACAGGCACATATATATATATATATATATATATATATATATATATATATATTAGGGCTGTGAATCTTTGGGTGTCCCACAATTCGATTCAATTCCGATTCTTGGGGTCACGATTCGATTCAACACAAAACCCCAAAACATTTTTTTTTTTAAACCAAAAGCATTTTTTTCACAGATTTGAATCTATTCTCTATTCAAAATGATTCTCGATTCAATACATAGGATTTTATCACGATCTACTCCAGTCTTGTGGCATAAAAGTACATTTCTTAGAAAAGCTTATTGTAAAGGTTTTATCAACTGAATGATGTGAACACACAAAGGTTCTGACCGAGTCTGACACTCAGTTACTTTTTCTCACTCAGTTACCAGAACAATACATTCAAGTAAAAACTGCAAAAAATAAATGACGGAAGGAATTTTCTTTTTTATTGCCTAACTTACTGACTTCATAGATGACAGCACACGCTGCCCGGAGTGCCCACGTGAAGTGAGATCCATGTTCCATGTGGATCCCAAGATACATATTTGATTTTGTAAGGCAGTTTATCTAGGAAGTTCATCTAACACTAACACCCATTGGACATTTCTTGGTGGGATGCCTGGTAGCTGCCTGGTCAGATGGACCACATAATTGCAACATCCCTCATTTGATTCCAGCTATAGACAGGAAATCGGGGGGAGAAAATGGAACATGTAACTTTCCTCAATTTCCTGTCTCTCTACATCTAAATAAATGTACAGTTCTTGGTGAATTCCAATCAAGCCACAAGATTTAAGGGAAGAGCATACACTCATATTTTTCAGGATTTCACTTCAAGAAGCCTGGATACACAAATGGACCTCAAGATGATGACTGGTGGTGAAATGCCCCTTTGAGTTGGAAAAACTCACCAGCCACAACACAATCTATTGTTGTATCTATATTGTGTCTGTTCTTCTCTTGTCTCTATGAGGATTTGTATTATATGTGGAAGAAGTACCTTCTTCCACTATTTCTTCTACTATTCATCCATCCATCTTCAACCGCTTATCTGTTCCAAGGCCAGTGAGTCGATGTAATCCCTCCATCTGCGCCTTGGTCTGCCCTGGGGTCTCCTTCCAGTGGGACGTGCATCGAGGACCTCCCTAGGGAGACGCCCGAGAGGCATCCTAACAGATGCCCGAACCACCTAAGCTGGCTCCTTTCCAGGCAAAGGAGCAGTGGCTCTACTCCGAGTCTCTCCCGCGTGACTGAACTTCTCACCCTATCTCTAAGGGAGATGCCAGCCACCCGTCGGAGAAAACTCATTTCGGCCACTTGTATTCGCGACCTTATTCTTTTGGTCATGACTCACACTTCATGACCATAGGTGAGGGTAGGAACGAAGATTGCTCGGTTGACAGAGAGCTTTGCCTTCTGGCTCAACTCTCTTTTCGTCACAGTGCGGTACAGCGACTGCAATACCGCTCCGATTCTCCGGCTGATCTCCTTCTCCGTCCTCCCCTCACTCGTGAACAAGACCCAGAGATACTTGAACTTGAACAACATTTGCCTTGTATTTTGCTGTGCAACAATGCTTATAGATTTAGTTTATATTCCACAAGGCAATAAGCTAGGCTGAATGGTCTCTCTCTGATCTGACTAACATTAGACCAGGCCCAGGTATACATGACTGAGCAAGTATACACATGTTGTACTTGCTTCTGTAAAAGCTCCATATAACAGGTCTACCTTTCCCCTCGGGTAGTGTGCTGCTACTTTGACAGTTGTCACAGAAATGTCAGGAAAAAAAAACCTAGAATACACCACATTCGTTTTTTTAGGCTTTTAGAGCCATTTATCGTAAATTTGGTTGGTCACATTTCCACACGAACACTTGCCTATCATTATAATATTTTATATATTTTTCTAACTATTTCTATTTGACAGATTTGGCATTCAAGGAAGGGGTTAACCATGAGCCACAATGTTCTTGGCAGCATGTTATCAGATGCAAGCCTGCTCCACTTCCTCTGTCAGATGTTTTGTGGCGGGAAAGAGTACTTTTCAAAACATATGACGTGTTTGAAACTTTAATGTTGCGAGGATAATTCTTTTTTTTGCTGTTAAGTTTTGCTGTTAACTTGTCACTAGTCACAAATGCCATTCTTTTGCCAGTCGTTCTTTAAACAAGAATTAATTAATTATGAATAATAACCAGCAGTTTCCGTATCTATTGTGTATTTAATATAAGGGGGGTCCCAGCGGAGGTCGGTGCGGTGTTCCGCGGCAATGTTCCCTCTAATTGGTTTTCGGTCTGAGTAAACACTCAAACCTTCTGAGCAGACATCAGCAACTGCTGAGCAGACATACATCACCTTGACACCAATTAACACATTGGCTGCTGGGCTATTCTGCCAGGCCTATTTACGTGGTGCTATGGACTTTACATTGAATGCAACTTGCGCCCACCAGAGAACTTTAGAGAAGGCATGGACCTGAACAACTAAATATTCACAAAATAAGGCCTATAGCGACATGTACATACTATATACCGTATGAAACTAGAAGAGAAGATTATCTGCTTTCATAAGAAAAAAACTAATACTGTAATAATAATAAATCACACCCCTGTGAAGTGAGCGGTGCAACTGCACCGATCACTTCACTGGGGTGTGGCCATGTTCTGGCCACGTTCAGGTGTTTAGACTGATATCTCGTATTATGTTTATAGACTGTTGCGTCCCCTCTCAAACAAGCACTTGCCCGGTCGGGCAACCTGAAAGCAGACTCCACCTGCCCGAAAGGTATCGGTAGAGGGCGCTAAGTCTGCCGGTTCATGTACTTTTTATTTGCATTGTAATCCCCATAGGGGGATTTTAGATCGCCTCATAAGAACTGATTGAAAAATAAGCAAATCATCCCAGCCGTTTCACTCATATGGATATTAAGAATCAACTGACTGTGAGAAAATTATTGCTGCTGAATTAGTTACATTTTTGATAGAAACAGACTGTATCAAACGATACAGAGACAACTCCCCGACAATATCGCCGGGGCAGTTTGTTTATTTTTGGACCACAATGCTTATATGAGACGATTTTAAGACGAGTGACTTTTGGCACTCTATTCCCATTCCCCCACAATCCCAGCTGGTGCACCCCGATCTAAGACGTAAATGTAAAATTAAACAAAAGGCTTAAATGTGCCAACTTCAACTTGTCTGAGTAGATGATCAAGTGAACATTTTCTTTCCCCCTTTTACTTATAGAAGAGATCATGGCTAGTTTGAAAGTCAAACAAGAGGCACAGCACGCAGCAGCAGTCCCTGCCAAGACGGAAGAGTTGCCCCCTGAGTCGGCCTCACAGTCAGAGAGTGGAATACACAAAGAGGAAGATACTGTCTCACAAGGTAGGAGCTGGATGACGTGGTAGAATTTGACCCTAGTCTAGCTAGTCTGTCTTTGAGCAAGTTCACTGTACACTGAATTAAGATTTGTCTTTTTTGAGTGGTGCAACCACTCCAAGGAACAGCAATGTCCGTGTTCACCTATGTGTGTGCCGATGTATGTGTTGGTTCATGAGCACCAGTATGACTACGGTACCAGTAGGAGCGCTGTTGTGCCAGAAACAGTGCTGCACTGTTGCCTGCTAATGAGAGAGAGAAAGAGAGAGAGAGAGAGAGAGAGGAGGAGGAGGAGGAGGAGGAGGGGGGGGGGAGTTGCAACACTCAGTTCACACGGGTGTGATTTTTTTACATGCCCAGTGCAATCTGGCAGCCCTTATTGTTGGATTGTAAGAAGTTTATTTAGCGCAACAAAGGCACAGAACTTGTATAATGGTATTCTGAGGTGACTCTGGTGCTGAGTGTGACTTGCTTGTACCACAGCAGTCAAACTCCCCGCTCCCGGAGAAGAGGCCGATCCCTCTGATCCTAAGCCTGGCTCAACCTCCCAGGTCGTCTCTAAAGACCAGACCTCTGAATCTGCTGATGGGACCCAGCCCACTCCAACTGGTAGCCAGGAGAGAGGGGTGTCCTCTGTTGGCCCCAAGCAGGACAGGACAGGTACCTGGGAAATGTCCCCAACCCCTGTCCAACCATCCTTTAATGCGTCTTTCTGTTGGCCTACATGTGTGCAGCGTGTGTCATCTACCTATCAGCCACCAAGCACATTCTACCTTCAGACCATTTCATGCTCCGAAGATATTGCAACTATGCTTATGTACTGTGCTTAAGGCAGAAAATCCTCATGCTTTCTGGACCCCTTTGTATACTGCTTAGTTTGATATAGCTGTACACCCATCTTGTTTTAGTTTGTCTCTGGTTCTTACCTCTAGAAATACATTAGCCTATTTTCTATTATTCATTTCCCCTTCCCTTTTCAGTGCATCGGTTATCATCTTGACTACACATCTAATTGGATAAGGTCCTTTTCTCCTCTTCTTAGTTGTTCCAACAGGACCTTGACCTGCTGCTACTGTATCTATTTTCTCTTCCATTAGATGTGTTTTGGCCTACTGTAAGCACAGAACCACAGCTGTTCTGCTGAGCAGCCATTCTACCACCTACATGCTCTATTCATTCTCCAGCTGCATTCATCTCTTGTTTGGTTTCATCCTCCACATAATTCACCCTGCCTCTTGTGCTCAGATTCTTTGAAAAGGCTGCTTTTGGCAGGGTGGTGGTAGTTGGCGTCCCTGGCAGGGTCTACCACGCGGACTCTGTCACAACCAGCCGCCTCTCATTCCAAATTAGTGGGGAAATCGACTGGTTTACTGTAACCAGAATAAAGGCTCCATGGCCACTGCCTGCCAGAATGCTTTCTAACACTCTGCTTTAATAGCTTAGGGCCAGAGCTGTTGTCTTAATGTTGTATCACAATAGCTTGTGCTTTGATTGTATACTGTAGGTTATGCTTGCTAGAGGAGTTTTAGTATTCGCTGGGCACCAATGCGGCGCTTATTTGTCTGTTAAACATATTTACTGATGTAGCAGTTTTTTGGTGCACTATGCTAATTGTGCATTATCATTGAGGAGCATTTGTTTACAGACTTATTTCCCCCCCTACATATTTTCAGACATTTGGTGCTTTGAATCTGTTTAGGTCAGCCCATATCCTTGCTTCCCTGTCGTGGGCACATCTCCTGCCTTTTGTGGTTCACACAGCTGGAGGTTTTACAAAGAGCCTGCTTACAGTGATAACGGCGCATGCTTTAATTCTCCAATCCCAGCCCGCTAAGGCTTGGTATCTTTTTTATTATTTATATATATTTTTTTGAACGATGTTTTCAGGCATTCCCATCTTCTCCTCTGTAGATAAAGACATGGAAGCAGAAGCTTGCGGTGAGGGGAAGCCCCCTGCCAAGAGCAAGCAGCAGACGCCGGCGGAAGAGAACAGTGGTGGCAGCGGGACGCCTGGGACTGTGGCCCTCAAGGGACCAGACGAGCCGGACCTGGCCACCTGCAGCAGCCAGGATGGCACAGGTAAACCTGAAGATAGACCGACGTCTATTTTACAAAAGTCCATGTTGTATGAAATGCGCCTGATTGTCCCAGTGTATGAATCAATTACATAGTTTAATATACTGTGTTGTTATGTGACCAGCAGAGCAACGCGAGAAAACCTCAGCTGGACAAGAGTCAAGTAATGACACGCCCAGAGGCAGCAAAGAGGTGAGGCATGCGTCGCTTGTGTATGTGTGCACCTGCGTGTGTTTGTTTGTATCACACTGGAAGACACTATTGGTGGCCTTTCTGCAAAGGATTCATATTGATTATGAAATAAATAGAAATACTCTTTTGGACAAAGAATCCCATTATAACCTAAACATTGACCATGTTCTTCAGACTGTTCAGTGTAATCCTGTCTCTGTGTTCCTCCAGTCCTCTCCCACATGGTTCGATGGCGACGCCTCCCGTACCGGTCCTTTCAAAAGAGACACGGCGACCAAGGTGATCCTGAATAGCTTCTTCAAGCTGGGCCAAGAGGGTAAATACAGGGTGTACCATAACCAGTACAGCACCAACGTCCTGGCCCTCAACAAGCACCAGCACCGCGAGGACCATGACAAGAGGCGCCACTTGTCTCACAAGTTCAGCCTGACCGCGGCCTCCGAGTTCAAGTGGAACGGCTCCATCCACGGCTCCAGGGCGCTGACCATCTCCACCCTGCGCCTCACCATCATCCAGCTGGAGAGCAACGTCCCCGGGCCCTTCATGCACCCCAACTGGGCGTCTCACAGGTGGGGTACCTGGTTTTGTACCACTTAACCCATTTTGACCTGAGATCAGATTAAAAAGATGTCTTGACAGTTTTCTGAAAAAGCTATGTTTCTATGTCAGTTGTTCTTCGATAAAAAAAAAATAGCAGACCTACAAGCTTGTAGCGCGCCACTCGGTGGCACGCTATGAGCTTGTAGATTTTCAAAAAAAAAAAATCAATAGCTATAGCATAATGCTAACACCAAAAGGGGTTCCCGCCCAAAATGGTTAAGCCTCTATGTGCTTTTTGTTGTATGACAAATGGCAGCGTTCCAAGTTCCAACCCGAGTGCTCCCTAGGCCAACAGTTCCCAAGTGTGCGTGTTGAGCTAAGCTTGTAATCCACACCACCATTCACAGGCAACAAATGTGTTAATTTGGTAGATGACTTTTGATACAGTACTTATGTCAGCATTCAGAACTGCCTATCCCTCTTTGAAAAATATAACCTGTCAAATTTTCTCATGTGGCAGTACACAGTGGAAGAAAGTTTGCAACTCTCTGTTATGCTATTAACTCATATTTCTTTGTACATTTCTCCAGATCCAACTGGAACAAAGCAGTCCAGATGTGCAGTAAGGCCAGGGAGTTTGCGTTGGCCCTGGCCATACTGGAGTGTGCCATCAAACCAGTGGTCATGTTGCCAGTGTGGAAGGATTCTCTCGGACACACAAGGTAATCAATGTACATAATAGTAGTACATACGCGTACATAATAGTATTAGTAGCTCACACTGCTCCCGGGAAGGACTCTAGCTCCCAGGAGTGTGAAAAGGTCCCATTGTGTAGTGGGGTGTTGCTGTCATTATAGCTACTTTGCTGATTCGATCTTAACATCTACTTTGTTGGGGTTTTGCTTGTTTGTTTTTTGTCGTAGGCTGCATCGCATGACCTCCATGGAGCGGGACGATAAGGAGAAGGTGAAGAAACGAGAGAACAAGCTGGAGCATGAGGAGACGATGCTGCAAGCCACTTGGGTGAAGTACACCATACCCATCAAACATACGGTGAGTCTGCATGACCATTAAGACCTGAGACCAGATTCTACAAATGTCTTCTGAATCCTGACAGTTTTCTGAAAAATCTGTTTGTATATCAGTGGTGCTCAAACTTTTACACCTTAAACTACGAGAAAATGTTTGAGTTAAAAACTTTCGCTCTGAGAGAATATATATTCAAAGATTTCCACCACAAAAATAATAATCAAAAACTGCAGGTCTACAAGCACGGAAGTCGGTGCCGCGCTATGAGCTTGTATATCTGCTATTTTACAACAGCTAAAGTTTAAAATAATGGTTAAAGTGGTTTAAAGCTATTGTGACACAGATGCGTTCCTGGTCTGGGTTAAATCTACCAGCCACAGACTACAATGTATGCGTTTGTTTCTTGCATGGTAACTTGAGAACGGATAGGCAGATTTCCATGATAATTGCCACAAATGATTAGTAGGCTGCTCTGTAGACAGGATTTGCATTATTTGGCTCACAAAGGTCAATGTCTCGGTCAAGGTCAGACAAAGGAGATTCCTGAAGTGTGGGGAGTAGCGACCGTATTATTTTATTTATATCAAGGTGCATTTATATTTATTTACCCATGGAAGGTAAGCTGAGCATGCTCGCTCTTTTTGGGCATCTTGCACCGGGTGTAAAACACTATAGGACTGACTGAATTAAGTGTAAATGGGACCCTTAAGAGCAGAGTTGGGGTCCGTTACTCATGAAAGTAATACACTACATATTACATATTACTTTTGAAAAAAGTAATGCCTTACATTACTTTATTACTCCCTGGAGAAAGTAACTAGTTACATTACTTGTTACATTACTTTTGCGTTACTCTATAAAATCGCCTGAGATGCATTGTCAAATAATAAATCTTATCCTACGACAACAACATAATATTTAGTTTGGGGTCTGTGAGGCCAAATCTCATCAAATGGTGGTCCATGGCTAAAATGCAGAATACATACTGGACCTTGATATGAAAATGGTTGAAAACCACTGTACCACGTGGTTATAGGCAAATATTAACTTTCCCAATATATATTCAAATAAAAATAATGAGACTGAGATAAATCAGTAGCCTATATGTTCACAGTGCTTTAGGATCCCTTTCTTTATGATGTGGAGTCCCCTGCTCCATTGCTCATTAAATGTAGTTTTTCATTTCGGCATATTTGGTTTATTTATCTCTGCATTAACTAACTAGTGATTGTGAGAGCACACGTTCTACAACAAACAAACAGACCCTCCCACTGGCAGTGTTGCCAGGTTTTAGAAGAGAAACAAGCAGCCATGTCTATGAAAACAAGCCCAAAAGAAGCCTGACTGGTCTATTATAAAACAAGCCCAAAGTCGCTTATAATAAGCGGACATGGCAACACCCCAACGCCTGCTCTGTCTCTGTGACAGTGGGAGACTGGGAGCTTGCTGTGCAGCGGAAAAGTGCTGTGGAGATTTTAATACCGAGACAACGTAAATGACAGTTATGACACAAGCACTGTAGGCTATATCACAAAAAAACAGACAATGATGTGTCCGGCCAGAGGTTGAGTTGGGAGGAGGACAGGTGGGTCTAAAACCGGACGTCTGGCCACCCTACGAGTCCACGACAGTAACGAAAAATGCTGTGCTGCTGATGATCTGACACCGGTTTGACATGTTCTAGTCCGTACTGCGTACTGCGTTGCCAGCGCACCATTAGTGTTCATGTTCAACTCATCTCCGTTGTGTGCATTATTCTCCAAAGCAACACTGCTGAAAGCAGCCACATGACGCAAGTAACGAGGCGCTGCAGCGACCAGTAACTGTAGTGTGATTATCAAATTTGGAGGAGTAGTGTCGTTATATTACTCGTTACCGACCAAAGTAGTGTCGTTACAGTAACAAGATTTTCCGTTACTCGTTACACCCAACTCTGATTAAGAGAGACGAGTAATTCTGTAGACGAGTAAAACAGCTACTGTAAGTAAACGGTAAGCTAACTTTTGTGCAGAGCGTAGCATACGGTAGCCGAAAGGCGAACTGACAAAAGAAAAAGGAAAAAAATCAGAATATTCTTATCTCGCCCGGTATCATTGAGGATGTGCTAGGACGTCTGAGGACGTCCTATGTACACGGTTGGGACCCCTATGACGTGTGGCAACGTCCTATGTACGGAATCGGTTAAGGGTCATTGTTGTGGCTTTCCCTTTTCCTCATCATTCTCTGGGTTGTGTGTGTTTAGGTGTGGAAGCAGAAGGGGGAGGAGTACAGAGTCACTGGTTATGGAGGCTGGAGCTGGATCAGTAAGACCCACGTGCCACGCTTTGTGCCTCGGCTCCCTGGGAACACCAACGTCAACTACCGGAAAGCACTGGAGGGTAAGAGCTGAGCTGGCGGCCATTTTTATGTAGCTGATCGTGTTTGGTTCACTGTGCACCTTTAATGACTTTAAGTCAATAATACAGCATCACCAAAAAAAATTGACATTGTAGCCATTGCAGGCTGACCATGCCATACCCTTCCTAGTTTGAAAGTCCTTTTGGGAAGAAGATGTATATGAACCCAAATACTTGTAGTCATCAACCTGTTTCAAAGGAGTGTTGGAAAGACTGAAGGAAAGTGGGGCACGGTGGCACAGTTGGTAGTGCTGTCGCCTCACAGCTAGAAGGTCCTGGGTTCGATTCCCGCTCGGGACACAGTGGGTGCTGGTGGCGTGTTTCCTCCTCTGCGTCATCAGTGCCCATACCCGAAGGCAGGTTTGGCGAAAGGGCCTTTCTGTGTGGAGTTTGCATGTTCTCCCCGTGTCCCCTAGCGGGTAGGTACCCTCACAAAAAACATGCAGTAATCCTGGTCTCTAAACTGCCTCCCCCTGGCCAGCCGGGGCGCCTGATGGAGGGGAAAGGAACTGGTTGGAATAACGTGTTCCTTCCACGCGCTACGCCCAACCAGGGAATCTCCCCCCCTGTCAGGTGTAAAGGAGCAACTTGGACACTCAGGCATGAAGGAAGCATGAGTTCAAGTCCGTTGCTCTCCCCAGGTTGGCAGAGGGTGTGTAGAGCCCAGGATCACATTCAATAATTGACACAGGGGTGAAAAATGGGTCACAAAATCGTGGGATAAAAATTATAAAAAATAAAAAAAGGAGACTGAAGGAAAGCCTGAGCGTACTTCAACGATTGACTGATAAGCACGATGTCATCAGCGAAGTGTCGGTTAGGTATTTAGCAGGATGACGAGAGCTTCTCCTAGGGTTTAGTTCGTATATCATTGATTATCATTGATAGTCAATGGTCAGAATATTATTTTGAATTTGATTTGACTAATTGGACAATCGGTTTATTGATGTATTATAACGGTTGCAACAATGCTATTAATTGTAGCACTAATTATAGCAATATGAGGGAGGCCAGATGGTCAGTTTGGAATAATCATTAAAAATCTTACCAAATAACTTAGGCTGAATTTAATGATCGTCAAAAAATGAATAACGCTTCAAATCACAAAATATCTTCTTAAACAAAACAAAACAAGTTCCACATACAACCAACAGTACAGGTTTAAACAGTGTCTTTCCTTATATCCATTTTCTTTTCATGTTGTTCTTAATTCTCTTTTTATTGCCTGATGTGTTTCTTTAAATGTTTTATTCCTTGTACTGTACCTTGTCTATGGACCTGAGTCCACTAATAAAGATTGATTTATTATTAATTCCAAACCTTGTTGACTTACTGATGTGCTTCCACAGGAGTCAAAGCGGCCAAAAAGAGCTCAGTGCCGCGCACAAGCCAGGATGAGGAGTCGATGAAGGTGGAGGCGCCGTCTACTCAGAGCACCACAGATAAAGAACAGGAATCGTCTTCACAGAGCACGTCATCGGGGGAGGGACCGACTGTAAAGGCCAAAGAAGAGGAGGAAAACATTGTGGAGAAAGACGAGAAAGAAACTATGGAAGACAAGACGGTAGAGAAGATGGAGACTGATGACAAGACGGTAGAAAAGATGGAGACTGAAGACAAGGCGGTAGAAAAGATGGAGACTGAAGACAAGACGGTAGAAAAGATGGAGACTGATCCGAGCACAGCAGCCTCCTCGTGTTCTTCGACCGCAGAGAAAGGTAGATTACGGGAATTAAGTACAGTATCTCAGTAGACCATGTCATTCTGTGGCTTGTCGCCATTCCTTTTCAGTCAGAATTCAGTTTGTGTAACCTGTGCTTTGTGACATCCGATTGATGTTGCCCAGATTCTCTGCTGACCCACCCTCTCTCTCTCTCTCTCTCTCTCTCTCTCTCCATCTCAGAAGACAATGTTGGGCAGAGTGTTCCTTCACCGCCTGCTGGTCAGCCCGTGAAGGAGGAGCAAACGGAGAGTGCAGCGACAAGGCCCTTCAACTATGACGTGGTGAACGTCAGCGAGGGCTTCCAGCTGCGGACCGCCTACAAGAAGAAAGTGAAGCCCTCCAAGTTGGACAGTCTGCTGCAGCGCCGCGTCAAACAGTTCACCCTGGAGGAGAAGCTACGTCTGGAGCGTCTTCGACTGGCCACCCTGCAGGCCAAGATTGCCGCTTCCAAGGCCTCCGCTGCCGGGGTCAAAGTTGAAGGTTCCGCTGTTGCCAAGCCTGCGCCGGTGGTGACGGCACCGGTTGTGACGGCACCGGTTGTGACGGCACCGGTTGTGACGGCACCGGTTGTCAAAGTGGAGGACAGGCAGGCTGTGGGTCTGGGTCTGCAGGTGAAGGACAGTGTGGTTAAGAAGCTGAACTTTGACCAGGAGCACACAGAGACAAAGACTCAAACTGATAGCCTGGATATCAGGTTAGGTTCTACGGAGACTGCAGGGTCCAGGCATGGCACTGTTCAGGGTAACGGTGGTGTGGGCTTAGCCCATAAAGAGGTGAACGGGAATTCCCAGCCAATCGATGATCTCAACGGTAAAAGAGACTCTATGTCAGAAGCAGCAGGAAGTGCAGACAAGCCCCCCAAAGCAGAGGTGAATCAGGCAGAAGAGAACCCTAAGAAGCGTGCGTACAAGGACACAGAGGAAGGCAGTGAACAGAGGCCAACTGAGAGCATGGAGATGGACCGAAGCAAAGCCGGCCCTCTGCAGGTGAACGGGAGAACTGCAGAAGATGCTCCTGCTCAGCCCGAGGTCAGTCCTGGCCTGGCCTGCCAGCTCCAGTGTGAGATCAAACCTCAGAAAGAACTTCTCAAATCTGTAATGAACGGGAGCCTGTCGCAGGACACCGTTTCAGACACGGACCACGAGCCGCCCAACAAGATCCCCAGGCTGGAGAACCACGTAGCCGAGGTGGGGAACTCCACGGGAACCAACGAGCACCGGGAAATGCCCATGGAAACCCCAGCGATGGTGTCTAGTAAGCTTCCGACGTCAACAACATCCTCTGCCCTTAGCAATAACGGCACAGAGAACTGCGGTACTAGTAGCAGTGGTGAAGCGGTACAGACAATCACCCAAGTGACTACCTGCACAACCACCACTACCACCACGGTGGCAACAGAGACTCGCACTGCACAGACAGGCGAGGTATCCGGTAGCAGTAACAATAAACCCTCTGTGGTATCCACAGCAGGGGCCAGTACCGTCTCCACCCTCACCACCTCCAAGACCACAACCACTACCACCAGTGGTGGTAGCATCTGCTCTCTGGCCCCTGGGGAAACCGTCTCCCAGGAGACCAAAACAGTCATCACCGCGACAGTCACCGACACCAAGACGGGCCCCTCCGGCTTGTCGGTAGCCACCTCCATGACCGTCAGTAAGGAGTACTCCACCAGCGACCGCGTCACCCTCCTCAGGTTCTCCAAGTGCAAGAAGTCGCGCTCGGGCACCGCCCTGCCCTCCTACCGCAAGTTTGTGACCAAGAGCAGCAAGAAGAGCATCTTTGTTCTGCCCAACGACGACCTCAAGAGGATGGCGAGGAAAGCAGGCATCAGAGAGGTGCCCATCTTCAGCTACAACGCCAAGCCGTCACTGGACATTTGGCCCTACCCCTCCCCCAGGCCCACCTTTAACATCACATGGAGGTTGGTTATGCATTGATTCAGTATAGGCTTGTTTTCATGAATGGATTGATTCCTCATTAACCTGTTTACATTAGTGTAATGAATTGATTCATTAGAAGCCTGTTCACAGATTATTGCAGAAAAATAAGCCACAGCAAAACTCTGATATGAAAGGTCTTTTGAATATCATTTGCATTCAGAATCACTTTCATTTTATTCATATGATATGGTTGTCATTTTGCCTGATTTACAATAGAGCGCCAACTCATACAGTCTGTTTCTAGCGAAAATGTAACTAATTCAGTAACAGTAACAATAGCGTTTTCTCTCAGTCAGTTGATTCTTCATATCAATATGAGTGAAACGGCCTGGATGTTTATTTTTCAAACACAGTTTTTATATGAGGTGGTCTAAAATCCCCCTATGGGGGTACAATGCAAATAAAAAGTACATGTACATACACCCGTGGCTTTGCGCCCTCTACCGATATTGGCGTCAGACTTAACAAGTAGCTCATATCCGCATTATATCAGAAAGCCCTAACTTGCTGCATCTTGGATATTATGTGTTTTTTGTTGTTTTGTTTTGTCTTTTGTTTTTAGATCACCTGTTTTGTGTTTTTCCATGGTAGCATTATGTACTGTAATATTTTATGTTATGTGTCTTTTGTCATGGGGTAGTAAATAAGTGCATATTACAGCTGTAGTGCCACTTGCCACAGTTATGCGTTTAACCCATTCTGGGCGGGAACCCATTTTGGTGTTAGCACTATGTTATGCTTTAGCTATTGAAAAATAGCAGATCTACAAGGTCATAGCGTGCCACCGAGTGGCGCGCTACGAGCTTGTAGGTCTGCTATTTTTGAAAAATCGAAGAACGACTGACATTTTTAGAATCTGATCTCAGGTCAGAATGGAAAACTGTAAGGATGCAGAAGACATTTTTAGAATCTGATCTCAGGTCAGAATGGAAAACTGTCAGGATGCAGAAGACATTTTTAGAATCTGATCTCAGGTCAGAATGGGTTAATTAAATAACCGCTATCTCTCATCCAGGTACCGTCTTCAGACGATGAGATCCCTGGCAGGAGTTAGCCTCATGCTCCGGCTGCTGTGGGCCTGCCTGAGATGGGACGACATGGGCGTGAAGCCCTCTGCCGCCGTCGGGACCTCACGGAAAGGTCAGATAACCCTGGGATCTACAGAGTCCTCGTCCTCTCCTTCCTTGGCCTTCCTTGTATCTTACAGGGCTCCACTGCTGCATAGAAACATGGTTCAAAGCGCAGATGAAACCAGTTGCAATTTAAAGTTTAATTGCAATTTAAAGTCAAATTAAATTTAAAGTCTTGATCAGCTATTTACAATCAGGATCTTCTATGAACAGCTTTTGTCCCCACACGTCTCAATATTTGCCATTGGCAATGAAAGGGGAACAGTCAAATGTCTACTAAATCTTGTCCCCGCCCGTCTCAATATTTGCCATTGACAATGAACGGATAAATGACGTCAGAATTCCGCTAAGTTTGACGTAAATTAAACATCAAAACATTAAACGCCATTGAAGGGAAATTTATGTCATATGTAAACGAGCAAATCAGCCAACCAATCACAGGCAACAGGCATTCTGATTGGCCAGTATGAAATGATGCATGATGATGTATGATAAGAGCTGATAATTCTGCTAAATATGATGTAAATTAAACACTAAATGCCATTGACCTTGAAGGGAGAACTTACGTCATATGTAAACGAGCAAATCGGCTAATATTGCGCACGCGGCCAATAAGGGACCACCTTATGTAACAATGTCAAATGTCCGCTAACATAAATTGATGTACGATGACAAGAGCGCCCCTCATTTTACACGGGTGTGATTTTTATAAACATAAGCCTTTAACTGGTATGTTAATGGTCCACTTGTCAGTGGCATGTTATAGGTCTCATTAGGCTATAGTGCATACATAATGTGTTTGCAGATAAATCAATAGTTAAACTGAGTGGGCTTTGGCGTGCAGTAGACCTTAAAGGGGCGAGCAATGTAATTGTCGGCCTGGTTTAGAAAAGTGACGTACTATTTCTTATTTTTTTGACACTGATGATACATATTGCCAACACGCAGGAATATTACATGACAGAAATGTTTGGAGTGATCCAATATGCTTGTGTTGAGCTTGTGTCGCAGTACTCATCTCTGAGCTGTTGATCATCGTAAGATGTTCCACCAAGCTAATCTCCTGAATATCTCCACAGAAACCACAGACACGGACATCATCACCACAGAGATCATCAAACGGCGAGATGTGGGGCCTTATGGCATCCGTTCAGAATACTGCATCAGGAAGATCATCTGTCCCCTTCACCACAGAGACACTCCTCCTAAAGGTGTTCCATCCATAGCTAATCTGGCAAACTACTACACTACACCGATCAGCACAGAGGTTCTAGTGCACTCTGCCAGTAAACCACTACACTACACCGATCAGCACAGAGGTTCTAGTGCACTCTGCCAGTAAACCACTACACTACACCAATCAGCACAGAGGTTCTAGTGCACTCTGCCAGTAAACCACTACACTACACCAATCAGCACAGAGGTTCTAGTGCACTCTGCCAGTAAACCACTACACTACACCAATCAGCACAGACGTTCTAGTGCACTCTGCCAGTAAGCCAAATAAGTCAGTTATCCTATTCTGACCTGAGATCAGATTAAAAAAATGTCTTCTACATCCTGACATTTTTCTGAAAAAGCTATGTTTCCATGTCAGTCGTTCTTCAATTTTTTTTAGCAGACCTACAAGTTCATAGCGTGCCACTTGGCGCGCTATGAACTTGTAGGTTTGCTATTTTACAAAAGCTAAATTATAACATAATGTTTAAAACACCAAAAGGGGTTCCCGCCCAAAATGGGTTATTACTGAATATTCCCCAAATATTTTTCAGATTTTGTGATAATTTTGTGAGTTCATTATCTCAGTTCTACCGTCCGGCTGAATAATATTAATTTATAATACAAATAAAAAATATTTCACTGGGTCAATTAAGATTTTAATCTGCTGATGGAAACCCAGTACTGGGCTACGCCGCTACCCTCTCCCACTTATTTTTGGACCGTTACATTGTGAGAGACATGGTGGAAGGGAGGCACTGGAAACACATTACATTTTTTGCAACACGGGTCAAAGTTTAGTCAAACAAAAAAACACAATTGTTGATCCAGTTGGAAGAATTGTGGCTGTGTTTTGCTGTAACAAATTAACAATCAATGCTTTGCTCCTCTGTTTCTACCTCTCTTCTCTCTCTCGTTCAGCCGAGACCCCGACTCCCCAGAGGAAAGGCCTGCGCTCCAGCGCCCTGAGGCCCAAGAAGCCTGAGCCAGCCAAGCAGACTGGACCCATCGTCATTGAGTCATGGGTTGCTGAGGAGGAGCTGGAACTGTGGGAGATCCGAGGCTTCGCAGAGAGGTGAGAAAGACCAAAGACATTTCATGGAGGTTTCGTTGTTGCGGCTTGACACCCCTCTCTGGATTTGTGGTGGTGGTTTTCTCTGTGACACCACCACCTAGTGATGTATTCTGACATCACTGAGGACTACAGGCATTTTAGATTTTAGCTATAAATTATAGCTCTTCTTTTTTTGAAAAACATATGATGACGTTACGTTTTTCAAAAAAGAAGCAGATATGCAAGCACACAGCGTGTCACGTTGTGCACTGCAAGCTTGTACATCTGCTATTTTTGAAAAATTGCAAAGGTTTGGAAAATCCTTTTCAGATGGGGGGGTGGTGGGTGGGGGGTACGCAGCCATATAAATCAATTTGGGTGTCCTTGACACGAAAACGTTTGAGAACTACTGATTTTGAAGGCTTTTGTAGAATTGCCCTCAGGTCTGACTCTTAATGGGTTAAGAATGTTACTGTGCACTACCGGTAAGAGTGTGTGTGCAGGAGAACTCCAATTACTTAATGTCGTACACAGTGAGGATTCTATTGCTTTTATTGAATACATTGAATATCAGTTATAACGGTTGCAACATGTATAATATGTACATTGTAATATGTATAAGAAAGTACATAAACATTTAAATAAACACATAGAAACTCATGTGCCTCTGGGCACGGAGGTTACACAGTAATAACTGCGCATCCACAAAAAAGTGGTGCATCTTTTCCTTTAATGCCTCTTTTCCCTCTGTGGTGCAGGATGGAGAAAGAGAAGTCGACGGGTGGAGACCCATCTAAGATTGGTAGCACTCTGAAGACAACAGAAGAGGTGAAGGCTCACCTTGAGGGTCAGCTGAAACAGGCCAGGCAGGCTGCCCAGCAGGTAGGACGAACTTGAAAAAAGTTTTATTTTCAAGCAGTGTTCACTCTAAGCTGTGCAACTGTGCTATTGCACTCTGCTCTGGAGTTCCTCGTGCACAGTACATTTTCTAAGCAAAAGGGCGATTAATTTCCGTTTTGTGTCCCGCCTTGGCCTGATTAATTTGGGGCCTTTCACCCTTGCTCTCATCTCTCTCTGTCTCTCCATCAAGTCAGGGTTTCGCATCAATTGCGTGTGTTAAGTCTGTGGTTGTATGTGCATAGGGCCAAGTTCTGAATTAATTTGTAGGAGTTTTGGAATTATGTTGTTCCTTGGCTAAATTGGCTTGGAGTGCACAGAGCAGTAAATGGTTAAATGGTTTGGGATAAAAGCAGAGAGTGAATTTACTGGACATGAAGCTACAATGGCCATGGATACATTTATTTATATATTTACACCTTTAGAACTATAAATGTACTGTAGACCACTTTCCCATTATTTTTAGACTTGGCATTTGTTTACTGTTTGTCCATTTATTCAAATGTTATAATTAACAGAATTATTGAGCCAGTTTTTCATACTGTATTCAACTGAATTCATTGGCTTCCTCTGATCTATGGTATGCTTAGAAAAAGGTTGGCAGTAAGGTCAAGTATACCATGAGTCATAGTCAATGGGCTAAACATGCCAGACCTTTAATCTCGCTGATTGATTTTTATTATTTGTTTTTCTTTCAAGAAACGCCTTGAGCAGCAGAAGACGGGTGTCACCACCACCACTGCTGCCTCCTCAACTACAACCACCCCCACCACCACTCCTACCAGCACCCCCATCAAGCCAGCCTCCACAGCCCCGAAGACGGGCCAGGTCGCCCCTGGAACCAAGATGGTCCTGGCCTCCAAACTGTCCACGCCGGTGGTCTTCAAGCAGGACAAGAGCGCCTTCCAGCAGTCTTTTGCCTCCTGGGTCGACAAGCAGGGCAGCAATGACTCGGGTAAGCCAATGAGAACGAGGAGGGGGGTTAAAGTTCATAGGGAGGTCATGTATGGTGTTCTCCTACTGCCGAGTCATGTGCCTCTCTGTCTCATCCTTTATACACGATGGATAAGACATTTCATTGTTGCGTTTTTAAATATTACTTATTTTTTCAAATGTTTTTTTCTTTTTTTTTTAATGTTTTCCCTAAGACACTGTTTGAATTTAAAAGGACCATCACCATCATGCGTTCATGACATTTCGTCATAACGTTTCACTTTTATTTTGCCTGTATTTAAGTGCTTTTGTAGCCTGTGGTGTCCACTCGCTTGCCTGTGATTTACTTTTATTATTATTTTTAGATTCCTCTATTCCTAGAATAAGAGCATACGGGAGCTTGTATATATTCCGGCTTTTCAAAGTCAAACTTCCAAATTACTTCCGAACCGCTCAGTGGACACTATGGCTGTAGTGAACAGGCTTTTGTAGTGACCCCGCCCTTTGGGTCGTATTGCGTGACCGCGGGTGGCATGGTGTGTCTTGCAGCATCCACTGGCCCGGTGGCCAGAGTGGCTAGCGCCGTCACCGCCACGTCAGGGCAAACCTTCCAGATGGCCAGCGGCCCGGTGACAGTGGCTGGGCAGGTCATCACCGCCAAGTTACCACTGCCGGCTAACAGCAAGATAGTCACTCTCAACATGCCCACCGCGCAAGGAGGTAGGGAGTCAAAGAGTGCCGCACACCGCTGCCGTTGGTCATTCTTTTGCTCAGGAGGCTTACCCGGTAGTCTTTAAGGATAGGACAGGGAGGACATGCAGGATACAAACCCCTAAATTGATCTATTATGTGATGTGATAGTTGAATTTAGTAGTGATGTTTTGAAAGAACACTACTGTGACCACAAATTTTAACATTATACTGTTTATTGTTACCATGGACATATTGGACGGAGTGCAAACATTGAGTGTAAAAAATAAAAGAAAACTGCTCGTTTGTATTCAACCACAAATTAGAATCTGCGAGACCTACAATATGAGTGAATGAGAAGAACGCCCTACTGCTATGATATATATTCCTCTGATATGCACTGAATGTACTTCAAATGGAAATAACTGCTTGTAGCCATCATCAACATTCCCTCCCTCTCCTCCATAGGTGTTCAGCAGAAAGTCTTGGGGATTTTCCCCTCCGGCCCTCCAGCTAACCTCCGCACCTACAGCACGTTACACCCCACAACTGGCAACATCAACCTCCGAGCTACAAGCGCTTCCTCCATCACCCAGCAACAGGTACAGATACTATACTTTATTTTCAGTGAAACAGGCTATGGTACCTGACAGGATAGTGCGTTCTGAGAGCACGGGGTGGGGTTGGGCTAGGGCATACAACAAAGATCTCCAACCGCAATCGACTGATCTGAACTGAAATAAACCTATTGTAATTCTTTGGCTCAGGCTATCACAACAGGAGGCCAGGTGCGGCCGGGCATGATGACGATCCGCTCACCTACCCAGAGTGCCACAATGGGTACAACTTTGGTCAGAGGACAAGTGTTGGCTCAACAAGGTATTGTCTACCAATGGCTAACTTTCTAGTCACTGCAGTGTTATTTCTGTTGCTGTGTATGAACAGATTGTGGAATGTTGGCAATCCCCCAAGCCCCCCACCTACACTATTTCAGCTACTTCCTTGGCACAAATTGTCATTTCTGGCTAAATTATTGTTTGAAGTAGTGAATTAGAATGTATTTGGTGATAAAAGTAAAGTGCACATCATCACTTCCATAATGTATAACATACACCATATATCACAGAGGATAAAAACACAATGAAACCCCTAAGGCTTATTTTCATTGTGGTTCTCCTCTAGTCTAAATCTCCATTGTGGTCCTTGTGGCATGAGTTTGACCTCTACCAGTCTAGTCAAGTCACATTTATTTTATATTCTGTAGCACATTCCATACGACAAGCGCAGACTTGAAGCTATTACTTGCTCATGTAATCAACTGTTAAAGCTTATTCATTATTTCTATTCAGCACACAGAATGAATTTAGGGGGCGTTGTGGTTGTGTTTACTATAAGTTTTGTTGTGGAAAACACTTTGCTTGCACAGGAGGTTGTTAAACTGATTTTAGGTGCATTACCGCCACCTTCTGGTGATAGTACATTTTAGAGTTCACTGCCCCCCAAAAAATGTTGCCTGCAATCCATATTTCACATCCGGTGCGAACATTTGGATAGAAGTATACTGCCTGTATTTGTTCATTACGTTCTTCATGTCTCATTGTCTCAATGTTGTTTTCCTGTCTGCCTTCAGGCCAGCCTCGGCAGGCTGCGACTCAAATGGGCCGTGGCCAGCCTGTGTCTGGCTGTAGTCCTGCTCAGACTGCTGTAGGTCAGAGAGTAGTTGGTGCTGCAGCCTCCCCGCGTGCTGCCACGCCCTCACCTGGGCAGTTCCCCGCCACCACGCCGGCACCTGGGCAGTTCCCTGCCACCACGCCGGCGCCTGGGCAGCCTCTTGTCGGCACACCGGTACCTGGGCAGTCTCCCAACGCCCCTCCCCCAACGCCCCAGGCTAACCGGCCACAGCAGGGTCAGGTCAAGCTCACCTTGGCCCAGCTCACTCAGCTAACACAGGGGCCACAGGTGTGTGGATTGCATGCCTTTATGTCCGAACCCATCTTTTATTCTCTGTCTGTTGGGGGTTTCTCTCAGGCTCATTGCCTTTGCTAACCTTTTTTCTCAACCTTTTATATGTACAGGGTGGGTCATTCATATATACAGTTTATTCTATCACAGCCGCCCGCCAATGGTTATGATAGGCGATACCTCCGGTTGACAGGGTTTATTTAACTAGTGTTTAGAACCCAATTGCTTAAGATGAAATGAGAGATGAGTCTGGTTACTTCAGTCCTTTATAATGACGCCCATTTCATAGTCATGAAAAATAGTGGTACTGCCGCGTCATGGACATATAGCTAAAAAGTCTGTTGACCAGCCCTTTTTCCCCCTCTTTTTCGAGCCCCCTCTTCCCCCCCCCCTCTTTTTCACCTATGTGAAATGTAAAATGGGGTTGGCATATTATAAGTCCGGTGAGATCAGAGTCTACAATGTTGCATATACAAACATATGAACATTTCAATTCTATGCCTCTTGAACACGTTGGCCTGTTTACACACTAAATACTTACTTTTTGAGTATGTTTGACTATGAAAGAAGAAAGTCCTTAGACATTCCGCCCTATTGTCTCTATGCATACTATTTTGCCTGTAAAACCTTTGTCCTTCCATCGCCCAGAGCGTGTAGATCAGTGATAGATTAAATCTGCGAACCCAGATTCCATTGTTGCAACTCTATACGGTTTCAGTTCTTGTAGAAGGTAAATATTTGTGTAACAATTGGTGTCTATTTTTCCAGGGTGGGAGCCCAGGCCTGACGGTGGTAATCCAGGGTCAAGGCCAGACCCAGGGCCAGCTGCAGCTTCTCCCCCAGGGGGTAACTTGCATCCCTGGTCCTGGTCAGCAACTGATGCAGGCAGCCATGCCCAATGGCCTTGTCCAGCGTTTCCTCTTCACCGCCGTGGCCCCTACCTCCACAGCCTCATTGCCAGCATCCACCACTACCACAGCAATGTCTACATCAGCTGTGGCTGGCCAAGTCCCAACACCATCCTCATCCCTGGCGCAGACCCAAGTTGCATCCCCTGTGCCTGTATCGGCACAAGTTGCAGCCAGACAGCCCACCCAAATGCAAATGTCTTTCCCTATCCCAGCCATAGCACCTTCACAACCTCAAATTACAGCCCCTGTGCCCTCTCCAGTACAAGTGGCGACCCCAGCCATTCCTCAAACACAAGTATTTGCCCCAGCCGCAGCCGGTGCACAAAAACAAGTTTTTGCTCCATTTATGGCCCCAACACAATTTTCGGCCCAAACCCCAACTTCTGCTCCTACACACAACCAAGTTGTTTCTCCTGCTATGGTCCCAATGCAAATGTCTGCCCAAACCACAGCCTCAGTCCCTCCTGCTATGGTCGCAACACGAATGTCTGCCCAAACCACAGCCTCAGTCCCTGCACACAACCAAGTTCATTCTCCTGCTATGGTTCCAACACACTTTTCTGCCCAAACCACAGCTCCAGTACCTCCTGCTATGGTCACAACGCAAATGTATGCCCAAACCACAGCCCCTGCACACAACCATGTTGTGTCCCCAGCTATGGTCCCAACACAAGTTTATGCTCAACCCCTAGCTTCAGCTCATGCAAGAAGCCAAGTTGTTGCTCCGTTCATTGCCCCAACACAAATCTCTGCCCAAATTCCACCTCCAGCCCCTGTACAAAACCAAGTTGTTGCTCCCTTTGTTACCCCAACGACAATCTTTGCCCAAACCCCAGCTTCAGCCCCTGCACAAACCCAAACTGTGGCATCGGTGCGTGCTCAAACCATGGCCCAAATGCATGTCTTTACGCCTGCTCGTGCCCCGGCCTCAGCCCCTGCACAAATGCAGGTTCAAACTTCTGCATCTATTTTAGCCCCAGCAGTTGTTTCCACAATAGCTGCTGCACCCTCCATCCAAATGCCTGTCTCTGTCCCTGTGTCTGTCACTCTACCTGTCCTGGCCCCACTCCCGTCCCCAGTGCGCTCTCCAATCATTGCATCTGCTGTCACCATGTCCCCAACCCAAATCGCTGTCCCATCTCCAACCAAAGTCCCAACCCAAATCCCCCTTGCACATCCTTTCACTGTCCATGCAACAAATTGGGCAGCTGCTTCTGTTACAGCGGTAACAGCCACTTCCACAACACCTTCAGTGCCAGGTAAGAGATGAAACACACCAAGCAACAATATAAAGCTTTGATATTACCGAACCTATGAATCGGGGCCTTTCCCCACTACATACAGATTTGTTTTCCTGTGAGGACCATGCATGTCACTGTATTAGAGCTTCATTTGTTCTTCCTGTTCTCTCTTCCTGTAGCTCTGATAGAGCGGAGAGCAGCTGAGCCTCAGTTTTGGACTCCTGCGTCATCACAGTCCCAGGCTCCAGTCCAGCTAGGTCAACAGGCTGCAGCTCCCTTCCAACCATCTGCCATGGCACTGCCATCTATCCCTGCCCCTGCATATTCCGCTACCTCTGCTCTCACCCCTGTATCTGCTCCTGCCCCCGCCTCTGCACAAGTTTCCACACCGCTTGTTCCAACAACACAAGCAGCACTTCTCTCCCAGGCACTTATCCAGCACTCTGCAAGTGTATCCTTGCCGCAGGTATCCCAACTGTCAGCCTCACCCATGCAGGTTCATATGACGGCTCTACCTGTTGCTTCTGTTGTTACTCAAACTGCAGTGAGACCCACCCAGCCTCAGCTCCAAGCCCAGTATCAGGCTCAGACTCAACTTCAACCCCTGCCTCAAGCCCATATCCGCGCACCGATTCAAGTCCAGTCCCACATACAGGCCCAGCAATTGTCACATGTCCAGCCCCATGTCCAGGCCCAAGTGCAAGCCCAAGTTCACCCCCAAGTTAGAGTGCAATTTCAACCACGGGCACAAATTCAGGCTCAGCAACCTACCCAAGTCCAAGCTCAGGGCCTGGCTCAACTTCAACCTCAGGCTCAGTTTCAGTCTCAAACTCAAACCGTGCCCCAGGCCCAACTCCAGACCAGAGTTCAGCCTCAGTACCATCCGCATGTACAAGTCCAGTTTCAGCCACAGTCCCAAATCCAGACTCAGGCTCAACAGCAGGCCCAGGTCCAATCGCCAGTCCAGGTTCAAGCACAGCCTCAGGTGCAGTCTCAGGCCCAAACTCAGCTCCAACCCCAGTCACAGGTCCAAGCCCAGCATCATCCCCAGGTGCAAGTTCAGTTTCAGCAACAGTCCCAAATTCAACCACAGCAACAGCCCCAGGTTCAAACTCAGCTCCAAACACCGACCCAGGTCCAAGTTCACTTCCAACAGCAGGCCCAGGTCTGCCCTCAGATGGGTCAACATCAGCAGATTCAGGTCCAAGCCCAACCCCAGTTACAAGCCAAACTGCAAGTCCAGTTCCAGCCACCTAACCAACCCCAGCTCCAAGCACAGCCCCAGCTGCAGACACAGCCCCAGCTGCAGGCGCAGCCCCAACTCCAGACTCAAACCCAACTCCAGGCTCATCCCCAGCTTCAGGTCCAGCCCCAGCTTCAAGCCCAGCCTCAGCTTCAGGTCCAGTCCCCAATCAGGCATCAGCTGATAACGGTTCCGGGTCTCCAGCAGCCTGTCCAGTTCCTCTCTGCCCTCCCACCGCACGTTGCGGCCCAAATCCAAGCTCAGATCCAGGCCCAGGCACAGCAGCAGGGTGGTGCTGTTCCCCAGCAGATAAGGCTACAGTTGCCGATTCAGATCCAGCAGCCAGGTGGACAGGTGCAGACGCATCAAATCCAGAACATGGTGACGATCCAGGCACCAGCCAGTGTCCAGGAGCAGCTACAGAGGATGCAGCAGCAACAGCAGCAACAGCAGCAACAGCAGCAGCAGCAGCAGCAGCAACAGCAGCAGCAGCAGCAACAGCAGCAACAGCAGCAGCAGCAGCAACAGCAGCAACAAATGCCCCAGCCACAGAAGAAGAGGAAACAGGAATTTAAGAGGGAACCGAAAGAGCATAGCATCAGCCCTGGTGACGGCATCCAAAAACAGGTGGGCCTTGAAAAGCTTCAGTAAAGTGATCCTTACCTGTGTCATGGAACAGCAATGAAATCCCTTTTTCATAAACTAAAAGCCTATTTATTTATTTATTTTGTTATTAGGCGTCAGGGAGGCAGAACACCCCATCGGAGCAAGTGAAACAGAGAAAGAGTCAGGCTGCAGCGGAGCGGGAGGAGAACCAGAGGTCTGACACTCCTGCAAGTTATATTTTAGTTATATTTAAATTGTGTCTCCACAGGTAAAACAAAGCACCAATTAACTGCCATTGCCTGATCCCTGTCCCCTCTTCTCTGCAACCAGGATGATCGTGTGCAACCAGGTGTTGAAGTACATATTAGACAAGATCGAGAAGGACGAGAAGCAGGCGGAGAAGCAGGCGGCCAAGAAGCGGAAGAAGGAGGAGGTGGTGGAGCAGAAGCGCTCCAAGCAGAACGCCACCAAGCTGACGGCACTGCTCTACAAGCACAAGGAACAGCTCAAGGCTGAGATTCTGAAGAAGAGGGCGCTACTTGACAAGGAGCTGCAGCTACAAGTGCAGGTCAGTGAAGAATATTGTGTGCTGGATACTACAATGACAAAAACAAAGCATGGTTAAATTAAAGGAGTAGTTTACACCCACAAAGTACTTTATTTTCTAGCAATTACACACCCAAAGTGCAATTTGCATTCCTAAGCCAATAGACCGGGACAGAGATCGGGACCAAGAGAAAGAGAGACACAGGGAACGAGACAGACACAGAGAGGACAAAGACAGGAAAAACGATGTCCACTACCTCAAAAGAGCCTTGAATTCATGGAATGCTTGTCGCATTTCTAACAATCCTGAGTCAATAATTTTATGACCCGGTCATCGGCCATCAAATTATTGACTTATGCGACTTTAAAAAATGAATTCAAGGCTTCATGGGGTGTGTAAATGATAGAAAATAAGTCATTCTTTGGGTGAACTACTACTTTAATACATGTCTGATTCCCAAACCAATCATAAATAAAGCCCTACTGCCCTAGTCTAAATATTTCAATCTTTATTAAAAACCATTCAGACTATATTAAATGTAGCCTGAGCTAACGTGTTAGGTTTCTGGTCTAGAGGGGCGGGTCGCGGCTCAGATTTGCGTACGCCCTGATTGGATCTCATCGATCTGTCCGTCACCCCCGGCCCCTCCTCTCCCCCATAGTGCAGCGCTACGTCATATCATTTGGAGCGACGCCCACCCGGAAGGGTTGACTCCACTTTTAGACCAGAGCGGCCAATGCGTTCCTCCAGGCTTTCAATTTTTGCACCAACAAAGATGAAAGCCTGGTACCGAGGCTATATTAAATGTGACTTTCTGGAACATTTCAACACCCTGTCGTGTGTTCTTTCACCTGACACTTTGCGTCCCAGGAGGAGCTGAGGAGGGACATCGCCAAACTGCAGAAGGAAAAGGAGAAGGCCCGGGCAGCTATCGCCCAAGCAGCTGCTGCCACCGCCTCCGCCGCCAAGGTGGCATCTCACCCCTCCCACTCTACCCATTCCTCTCACTCCACCCATCCCTCTCACTCCACCCACACGGTGACCTCGCCCACTTCCGCCTCGTCTTCCTCCTCCCACAAGCGAAAGAGGGAGGACGAGAGAGGGGACAAAGAAAGACACCGCGACAAGCATCGGGACAAGGACAAGAAGCGGGACCGCGATAGGGACAAGGACCGGGACAGGGACAAACACAGAGACAGGGACAGAGACCGGGACCGAGAGAAAGAAAGACACAGGGAACGAGACAGACACAGAGAGGACAAAGACAGAGACGGGGATAATAAGACCCAAGAAAAGGATGAGGATTCTTCCCCTTCCAAACACAAGAAGAAGAAGGCGGCGATGTCCACTACCTCAAAGGATCACAAGAAGGACACCAAGCTGTACTGCATCTGCAAGACGGCCTATGATGAGTCTAAGTAAGACCAAGCATATTACACTTGACCACATTTAAAGATTTTCACAAAACACAAATTAAAATATGTCAGCAGCTTATTGGGTTTTGCAAGTTCCAGATGCAAGTTAGAGGTCTCACAGGTCCAAAATTGCATACCCGACCCTAATGGACGCGGGAAACTTGTTCCCAATTGTATTTTAAATGACTGACCCGAACCCTAATGGACCTGTGAAATTCATTCAGGGATCCGATTAGTTTCACGATATTACAGAACCAGCACGGTGCATATCTGAGAGGACACTAGGAGAGGTCAGAGACCCAGAATCTGAGACAGGTCGGGTATTAAAACTGTAGCTTACATTGTGTATATTAATCGTTTTTTTTGCTTGCCTGTGGTGATCAATAGACTATTGCATAATTGGCAATTACTGTGCATCTTTCCTCAATTCTGACACAACTTGCTCAACAATTCATGCGTTTCTCTACTGACCAGGGCTGGTCACGGGTCTTTACGGATCCTCTCTGGTATTACCCCAGACCCATTAAAAGATAAACCATGCATCTCGGTTATTATTTCCGTTCAGGTGGACCTGTGAAGACCTTTTAATACAGTGACACAATATTCACTTCATCAGAACCTTTTATGTTAGCTGACGATGATGTTTAACCAACTTTCAAGGATTACGCCACAATGGTTGAAAAGCCCCTCGACCTAGGGGCAGTGAACTGAAAACCGTTTATTTTCTCTCAGGTTCTACATTGGTTGCGACTTGTGTTCCAACTGGTTCCATGGGGCATGCGTTGGCATCACCGAGAAGGAGGCAAAGAAGTTGGAGGATTTTGTGTGCAGCGACTGCAAACGTGGCCAGGAGGGAGGGGGCCAGGAGAGAGGGAGCAACGAGGAGGGAGGGAGCAACGAGGAGGGAGGGATCAAGGAGGAGCTGTATTGCATCTGCCGGACGCCATACGACGAATCCCAGTACGGCTAATCGCACTGTATAACTAAAGCTGTTGAAAAGATTTTTTTTACATTGAAATAAAGTAGGAAAATGCTTATGAAATGCTTAGAATTGATGTCATTTTATTGGCCGTACATCAAGTACAAGTCAGATATTCTGGTTACAGTCTAGAATTCCCCGCCAGTAAAAAGATTGATTTCATTGAAGTAGCAACTGCCAGAAATTCACATTTGATGTATTTAATCTATCAAAATGTATACCCCTGATGTGCTATTATTAAACACAGAAATTGAAATATCTTTAGTTGTTTACTTTCCAATATAATGCATTCCTAATGTTTATGCAAGCTTTGCCCTTCACCCTTCCCCCCCAGGTTCTATATTGGCTGCGATCGCTGTCAGAATTGGTACCATGGACGCTGTGTTGGCATCCTGCAGAGCGAAGCGAACCACATAGACCTATATGTGTGTCCACAGTGTCAGTCCACTGAGGATGCCATGACGGTCCTTACGCCGCTCACCGACAAAGACTACGAAGGCTTGAAGAGAATACTGCGCTCATTACAGGTACAGCTATTATGGGCATCTGCCCTGTTGTATCAATGCTCTAACATTGGGTGAATATAATAAGACATACCGGTAGGTCAATTTGCACTTAATGTCAGGTGGCGTCCATTCTCGGAATTCTTCTGGCTAACAATCTCTGATTTGTGATTTTTGGTAGACTCACAAAATGGCTTGGCCTTTCCTTGAGCCTGTGGATCCCAATGATGCACCTGATTATTATCGCGTGATCAAGGAACCGATGGGTAAGTAAAATCCTCAATTTGTTCACTCTTAGGGTTACAAATGGATAAATTAACACTGAGGGGGTTACTCTGTAAGTGTCTGCTTAGAATAATGTCATGGCTTTGATTATCAACAAAAAAGAGCATTTATTTTTTACACATTGCTTGATTAATTGGTCGTAGTCACACACAGGACATGTCATGAGGACGTTTATAAAAAAATTACTTAATTTCCCTTGTAGACTTTTCCACCATGGATGGCCGATTGCAAAAGCGGCATTATCACAAGCTTACGGAGTTTGTGGCAGACGTGACCAAAATCTTCGACAACTGCCGCTATTACAACCCCAACGACTCGCCGTTCTTTCAGTGTGCTGAAGTCCTTGAAGGTTTTTTTGTACAGAAGCTTAAAGGTTTCAAAGCAAGCAGGTAAGGTTAAATGCTCCCTCAGTGTCTCCAGCCGCCACTCTGTTCTTTCATACTTGTATCTTTGTCTGCTAGAAGGTTATGGCTGTGGTCTACCTCTGTTGATTCAGTCAATGGCTCAAATACCTCAAAATCCAAGGCAACCTCCCATTTAGGCTCCATTTCTAAAAGGTAGAAATGTTCAGTACCTAGGGCTGTCTCTTTATGACATTACACATTTTTGTTCTGTAACCCCCTTCAAACAAGGGTTCCCAATAGCAGCATTCCATTTAGCTGCTGAGGTCAAATGAAGCTACCTTGACTACCGTATATGTAAGCCTGACCTGTGTCAGTTTCTCACCTGTTGAGACCCTCAGACTTTTGCAATAGATCTCAGATCTGACATTCACGTTTCACGTGATGCATGTTTATAGTAGCAGTATATGCCTGAGCCGCAATCTCTCAGAAGTGCATGTAGCTTGAGGGTTGCTGAGCCTTGCTGAAGTTTGCCGAACTGTAGGCATTTCCACATTATCATAGCTTTCGGCAGAACTTTGACCACAAGTGCCCCCTTGCATTTGTGTCATGTATCACCTTGCATTTGTGCCTGTTCACCTGTGCTGCATGCCTTTTCATTTATGCCATCCCATTCTCTCTTTCTTCCAGATTGTCAGATTCATAAGTCGACTGTTGTAGCTGGAGTCTGAGCTGGTTGCTGGGGTCTCTCTAGTAATGAAAATCATGGAGGCCTGCTATTTCCATGAACAGCATAAAATGTCTGAATATTTAAGACAAAACAAAACACACACATGCACACACATGCAAATGTGAAACAAAGGAACAAATTGTGAAATTTGAAGTGGTAAGATTCTAGCAATTGGTGACTTCAGGGATGATCACAGAATGGCAGCCATGTTGACATACGTGTACGAAGGAATCAATCATCCAACTAATTTGTTAACTGCATTGAGTAAGCCATTCCAAAAAACGAGTTTTTGAGAAAGATGCAGTTTTAGATCTTAATTATTTATTTTTCTAATGTCATTTTCCATTGGACTCTTGACCAAATACTATATTTTATCATAGAATATTTAGTACATGTTTTGTGTTTAATTCACTTTGGCCTATGTCTAAACTTTGTTTTAGGCACTTCTGTTAATATGCAGGTCATTTTAATACTATAGATGTCACTAGGGGGTAACCAACCAATTACTGTAGCAGTTGATCTTTTAAGTCAAAGGAATTTTGTGTGAGAGAAATTATGTATTTGCTATGGACCTCAACTCCACCCTATTCCTCTCTTTAAATAATTTCTTGGGTACATTATGTGCAGTAACATATTTGTGAAGGATACTCTTCAATAATATTGGCATTCCCTGTACATTGCCCCAACATGGCTGCAGTATACTATCCTCACTGACCCCTTCGCATCCATTTTTTGTGTTTCCACTTTGTTCATTTGTTATGAGATTCACAGTTTTTGACTGAATACTACATACAAAATAAATGGGTTCTCAACTGTTCCCTCTCTCCACATTCTGTAGGTCTCATAACAACAAGCTACAGTCTTCTTCAGCCTCTTAGAATGCACCACACATTGCGCAAAACAAAAACGCACTCGGCAAGAACGCAGGTTTAATGAACAGTAAATCTCTGGCGGACTCTGCCTCCTCCTGTGCTTTGGAACTGCTCCTCTCCTTCCATCAACAACTACTAAAAGAAGGCTGCCAGTCCGACCAGCGCTGCTGCTTCCATGCAAACTGTAAAGCAGTGCTGTCCTCTGGCGAGCTCTGCACCAGGGACATCTTGGGCCTGTTTTATTGGCACTTGGACTGTCACAGGGAGTGTGAATAATAAAGGCATTTCAGAGGAAAGTTTACCTCGGAGAAAAGACTCATAAAGCTTTCACATTTCCATGTACTTTTTTGCTTTTATATGTCATTCACTTCTTTGCCTGTGGAGAAGTACTTAGGCCATTGTTGTGGCCGTCATGTCCAACGGAGAAGGCTCATTTCAATACTGAAATACTTTTGCTGAGTTTTACTGAGCACAGTGTATTGAGGTTTTGTGTCCGGAATCGGATTTCACAGTGTAACTACTACCGCCCCCCCACCCTCCCATTTTTCATCTCATTTATTTTATCTGAGGCATGAAAGACTATCAAAGTCTTACTAAATGTCTGGACAGCAATTGTCAGTTTTGGTCAAGTTTCTATAGCCTACTGCAAGTAATAAGCTAATAATTGGTTTGCTCTGCAGTAGTGATGGAAGGATTTAAATAACTATTTGAAGGTGTCCTGCCCTGTTTGTAAAAAATTGTCAAATTTTGACTTTTCTTTTTTTGTATTACAGCTGAAGAAATATTGATGTATATGAAACATAATAAATGGGAAAGTCTGCTTTCTTTCTCTTTAATCAGCATCTGGAACATGGATTAAGCTATCAGTCCAGTTGACCTATGAGTGTCCCTGAATAATTCCTTTAGGGAACCAACTGATATCCTTTTGTTTCTTTTTTTACTTTTTAATAAATATATTTATTGAGCACTTCAGAAGTTTCACCACAAAGAGTGCACATCAAATTTGTACAAATCTTTGGTGTACATGAGCCAACATGCATAGCCTACATTTTATAAAGGGATCCTCTTTCCAGACTTTTTTAAATAATAATCTACTACTGATCAATATCATATGGTACCATAGCTGTATTTAGACAGGACAGTAATGGCACATTTCTAATGTGTTTCCTTCCCTTGGTAACTAACAAGCATCTATATGCCTTGAATAAGCATTTCAAATCTCTGCTGAATAATGCTGTTCACCAAAGATTTAAATGTGCATCTTGACTAAGTATAATGTAATACTTGGAAACTAAACAGTAAGTTCAATGCTGCTTAATGTTAAATGGAAATCTATTTCCTTGGACCCATAGATTTGTCTTGAAAATACTGCATCATTTGGACATTCATTGAAAATTCCAATAACTCATCCAAATAAAGATGAAACGTGTACATTGTGTTTAATGTGGATGAGAATTGAAGATTGTTAGAGGGCAACCAGACTATAATAATTGTTTGTTATTGCGATACAATACGAATTACATGTTTTATTTAGCCTATAGGCTACTATTTTTTTTAAATATAAGAACGGGGAAGAATGAATAAATCATAATCCACTATCTTCCCCCATGCGTCTTTACTGCCAAATTCCAACTTCCTCTTGCCACAATCCAGTTAATGTAGCAGATAGACCAATCACAAGCCGTCGTTCAAATAAAACACTGACCCAGAATCAGTTCTTTGTAGTAATCTTCCACCCCTGTCTATGTTCCACCCCATACCACGCCTTTCCGATCTCGCGATGTTTTTTCCCTCTGACAGCACTTCCTGTGCATCCTGTGAGTTGTTCGAAAAGCCCAATGAATGGACGGCGTTGGATGCATCTGCTTGAACAGTCCAATCAGGACGCGTTGTAGAAGAAATTTAAAGGTCTGTACAGCATTTACTTTTTCATAGTAGCCAGAATTAGAAACTCTCTGCAACGGACAGTCAGCTTGGTGAGTACTTGGCGAGTATTCAATTTAACTGTAGGGAAATCATGAAATGTATTTGTTCTTTACCTTTTCAGCTCAGAACATTGCGTTATTGACTTAAATCAGTTCCAATAATCAATTTGGGCTATATGATAAACGAATGTATCGATAATTTAACGTTTCCGCATGGCATGTGGATTGCAATGTAAGTGGTAACGTTACTTGACGTGAGAACACGAAGTGTTGAAATTTGATCTTTATCTTGTGTTTAGATACAACATTAGAAAACTGTTTCACTCTTCAACACGTTTGGGAAATGGAGAACTCCGGGAGTCCTGCACGTCTGAATAAGTTCAAGAACAAGGGGAAGGATACCAATGTGAGTAGCGAATTGAACTGTAACCGTTTTAATCATAACACGTCGAATAAGGGTAGCTCCTTTATTCGACGTGTTTTGATTTAAAAAGACGTTGCCATAGCGGTGTTGTTTCAAGTAACTTTACTGTGGACCCACGTCAATTCCAGGAACTGAGACGCAGGAGAGTTGAAGTGAATGTTGAACTTCGCAAAGCCAAGAAAGACGACCAGATTTTCAAAAGAAGAAATGTGTCCACTCTCCCAGAAGATGAGGCAACTTCACCTCTTCAAGAGAGGGGCCAAAATTGTCAGGTATCTATTCTATTGATCTTATTATGAAGACCGATTAAATATATATATATATTATATGTATATATATATATATATTTTTTTTTTTTTCTTAGCTATTTTCCTGTACTCTCAGATAAATGATTTCAATGAGTAGGCTGTTGCAACACATTGATCTTTGTCTGACCATTTTCAGCTTACCAGGCAGTGGACAGTTGATGAGATTGTCACTGAAATAAATGGCAATACCGTTGATGCTAAACTCCAGGCTACCCAAGCAGCAAGGTAATGAAAACATGGAGGTTGCATGCTGTGTAGCACACTGTATTAAAAAGCCCTAATAACTCATTGCAATTCTAAGCTTTTTATTTTCCTCCTGAATGCAGGAAGTTGCTGTCGCGTGAGAGACACCCGCCCATTGACTACATCATCAAAGCTGGTCTGATCCCCAAGTTTGTTGCCTTTCTGGGCCTGGAAGACTCTCCTCCCATCCAGTTTGAAGCTGCCTGGGCTCTGACAAACATTGCCTCTGGGACATCAGAGCAGACGGCTGCTGTTGTGGAGGGAGGAGCCATTCCTGCTTTCATTAACCTTGTCGGCTCTCCCCACCCTCACATTAGTGAGCAGGCTGTCTGGGCCCTTGGAAACATTGCTGGTAATTACTCAGAATGTTTTCTTCAGTTTTATTTGTTCCTTTTGTACCATATCGGTTGAGTTACTGTAAATATTCATTCTTTTTACATAGGTGATGGATCAGCCCTCAGAGACTTAGTCATTAAGCATGGCGCTCTGGAACCTCTGCTTAATCTGCTGGCAGTTCCTGAACTCTCTGTATTTACTGTAAGTAAGCACTGTACGTGTGTATACTATACACTGCAATTCCCAGCTATTTGATGAAGCCACAGGATTTGCATTGCTGCTTTAAACTATTGCATTGAGTTTTGAAAATCCTCCCAAGTTTCTCCTAAATTGCATGAATTCCCCTTGGCTTGCCACTAGATGTCGCCCTAGCCCAATCCTTGCCACCACACTTCCAGCAGATAATTATTATACTTGATGTCTTGATTTCTTTCCAGTCTGGCTACCTGAGAAATGTCACTTGGACGCTGTCAAACCTCTGCCGCAACAAGAACCCCTCCCCACCTATAGCAGCTATACAGCAGATCCTACCCACTATTGTTCGTCTCCTCCATCATGACGACAAGGAGGTGCTAGCCGATACCTGCTGGGCTGTGTCCTACCTGACTGATGGCTCCAATGACCGCATTGAGATGGTTGTCCAGACTTGTCTCATCCCACGCCTGGTACAGCTGCTTGGCTCTGGAGAGCTTTCTGTCGTGGTATGTACGATAACTTAATTTCTATTTGTGTACACACTGTAGGCTTTGATAAAACCCAGGTTCTTGTATAACACAATTTACAATTTAGGCATTTAGCAGACGCTCTTAATCCAGAGCGACTTACATTTAAGCAAGAACAAAAGCATGGGAATACATCACATAAAAGCATTTATCATGAAACATGCGTAAGCTAAGAAAGTAACACCCTCCCTTCTTGTTCTGCCTCCAGACCCCCTCCCTGCGAGCTATTGGCAATATTGTGACCGGTACAGATGAGCAGACTCAGGCAGTGCTGGATGCTGGGGTCTTGCACATGTTCCCCCGGCTCCTGTCCCACCACAAGGCCAACGTCCAGAAGGAGGCGTCTTGGACCCTGTCAAACATCACAGCGGGAAGGGATGCCCAAATCCAGGAGGTCATCAATGCTGGCCTAGTCCCTCGCCTGATTGAAGTACTCAGTAAGGTAAGGAAGTATAATGGTATTCATTTGTAATCACTTTCAACCTGGTGTCCTTATTTCGGGCATGTCTTATGTGAACATTTTAAAGACATTAAAAATCACATTCATGTTAAGTGAGGGGTGCTCTTATCATATATCACATTCCATCCATGCTCAGCCAAATAATTTCTGTGGTACACACAAAGCTGGGCTGGCACGTCTACAAGCTCGCAACACATCATGATTCACTGCACTGTGAGCCTGAAGTGGTGTGGTATTTTCCATTTCAGATTCAATTTTATTTATTGTCAAGACACTTTACAGTGTAAAGCAGAAAACCAACTTGTATATGTGTGTGTGTGTGTGTGTGTGTGTGTGTGTGTATATATAATTAGATTTGTCCATAAAATAATTTGTCTCCTAGGACCTAGATAAGTTAAATAATACCAGGCAGGCAGACGATGTAGTCCCTGTTCCTTTAAAACTGCTCCAATTGGCCTGGGCCATGGCTCAATGGTCCAGGCACCTTGGCTGGTAATCTAGTCTGGCAGTGTGCCGCGGGTTCGACTCCAGATCCCGACGGCCTTTACTGCATGTCTCTCTCCATTTCCTGTCAGCCTACTGTCTGTCCCTCCATAAAAAATATAAAATAAAGGTGAAAGCCACAAACATAAACTGCTCTAATTATTAATATCATTCAGTTTTGCTCATCTTGGACTTTTTTTTTGCAGGGTGATTACAAGACCCAGAAAGAAGCTGTTTGGGCTATTACCAACTTCACCAGTGGGGGCACTGTTGAACAGGTGGTGTACCTTGTTCAGGCCAATGTGCTGGAGCCTCTCCTCAACCTGCTCTCCTCAAAGGACTGTAAAATTGTCCTTGTCATCTTAGATGCCATCACCAATATCTTCCTGGTATGCAGATTGGTCTTTTCGTTTTTAGATCTTTCCTGTGAATTTAGACATGTATACCTTTTGCCCTTTGAAGACGACTGAATTTAGTGCTTATTAACATTTTGTCTACCCTGGAGGAATTGCAGGAATAACGCAACTTGTTTCTTCCTTTAGGCTGGAGAGAAGATTGGTGAATCAGAAAAGCTCTGCCTGATGATTGAAGAATGTGGTGGACTTGACAGGATTGAGTCCCTGCAGTCCCATGAGAACGAGCTGGTCTACAAAGCTTCTCTCAACCTGATTGAAAAATATTTCTCAGGAGAGGTATGTATATCTTCTTTTGCTATAATTGTATATTCCCCCCTCTCTTTTGGCTAAATGTTGGATCTGCAAGTATTTTTCTGCATAATAAATGTATTTATTTTTCAGGAGGAGGTAGTTGAGTCTGTGGTCCCAGAAACAACAACTGACGGTGAAGGCTATGCATTCCAGATCAGTGACAACCAAAGCACTTTCAATTTCTGAATACCTGTTTTCAACCTTTTTGTATTGTTCATCAATGCTACTGTTTGTCCCTTGTTTATGTGATTCATTCTTTTGTATGTCTTTATGTACATACTTTTTGGGGGCTTTGTTTTACAATGTGACTGTAAATAAAGTCTTGAGGACTATGGGCTTCACTTTTTGGGTTATGGTGTTAAATAAAACAGACATTTGATACTGATAACTCATTGAATTGTTTAATTGGCTGTGAATTTAATCTGGTTATAGGCAAGATATGTAATGTCAGAATTTATTAATATGCAAATGAGAATATTCAGGTTTTCACTAAGTTTAGCATGAAAACCTGTCATTAATGTAGGTTAAGTGTGTATTTTTTTTGTTTATCAAATGGCACTATATTAGGATTGTACTCATTGATAGTTTGAGTTATGGGGCGTCCCAGCTCTTCACAGAATGCATTTTCTGGTCTGATTCCAATCGTGAGAACTTGGAATTCAGGATAAATTTAAGCAATGATTGCCAACAGAATGGTGTTTTAAACTTTGTTTATCACTTATCCTACTTTTTTTTTTTTTTAATGGTAACAGTTGACTACTGCAGGCTTTGTGCTTTCAAAAAAGCTGTGTGTAGGGTTGTGTGCTATGCAACCTTCAAATCTACTTAAAGTTGTCTCCATATGATCATTTTTTTAAGTTGGTGATGCCCACCATCCATCCACCCACCCGCAAGGCAATAGTATGTAGTGCACAGACCAGACTGCAGGGTCCATTACAAATGAATACAAACTTGCGTAAACGGTAAACTCCTTGCTTTAGTTAGTCGTATAGTTAACCGTTCTGTTGTGATAGTGGTCTCTTCCAGGATTACATTAACTACAGGGAACGAGGGGTCACTAAAAATGCTTTGAGGTCTATGAAAACGATGTTACCCATAACCAGATCGATAATTGACTCGAACTGAGCGTATATAAACAGTGGGACAGACAATTTAAATAGACATTCTTGAATAGAACTTCTGTTCTATAAAATTACCAAAGTAACGAGAGTGTCGCTTTCCAAAAATAACTGACCTACTACAGTACAACGTTGTTTAGCTTGTAGTTTTGTTCCGTCTGCGAACGCGACACTGTCGTACTAGGGAGTATAAATGGTGCCTTGGCTGGCTCTCTTGACGCTGTAGTGAAGCCAGACAGGGCGCTCCAGCCTCCACGGCGTACAGACAGCAACACTGAGAGCGAGGAGACTGTCTGGAGTACAAGCCCTTTCTCAAGATGTGAAGGAGGAGAACACTGTGCCACCATACGAAATAAAAACATTTTTTTTAAATACCATATGTAGTTTGCGAAACATTTTTCTATTTTTGCATTTGTGACTGAGCAAGTGTGTATCTGTCAGTATTCAGTATCAGCGATTATGGCAGTTATTCTGTCCACATCCGGGCCACAATGCCTCCTTGACTCCATTATTGTCTAAAACTGGGGAAGACCTTGTTATTTTTTTAAATGAGATATTTTTGTTAACGCATAACAGTCGAGGCTGGAACCAAGAGGGAGATGTCTAATCAAGGGGTTCGGCGGAACGGTCCGGTGAAGCTGCGTTTAACAGGTACGTTTTTAGCTTAATTTAAATCCCCCAAAATATGTTTACCCACACACAACTAGAGAATGCTGTCATTAATTATATTTCGTCGCACGAGAGTGTCGCTCTAAAAAACATTTTTGCGTCATTTTCGTGTGAAATAATAGCCGACGCGACGCACGTCGACACTTTTTTCACATGAAAGTACGTCATTTTTTGCAGAGCGAGCGACACGTTCCTGCGACGAAGTGTATAAAATGAGCATCAAGTCGGCTCGGTGTATTTACTGGGATGGATCCGTTGACATGAAGTTGTAGCTTTAACCAATAAATAGACCTGTGCAATGTGCATTACCGTATCTCGTGTTTCTTTCTGCAACGTCACGACTCTTACACGTGAAACCCAGTGAAACCGTTCGTTGTTCCCACGCTATTGTTAAAACGTTTAAAATACACAAAATTGGGTACAAAATTAAACCCTACATTTGTAATGATAACTCTGGGAACTAGTCTTAGCCCTGTGTTTGATGCCAGCATTAACACTTGTCCTGAAATAGCTGTTTATTGTGTTTAATTTCCATTGGCAGTTCTTTGTAACGTTGCTAGCCATAGGAAATTAGCCCCTTGTGATGTTACATATTTCTATGCAAAAAGGCAGTGGTGCAAGTAAAATGGAATATGGATGCATTCTGAACGATAGTATAGTAGTGATTATAACGTTGTTAGAGAGCGACAAAGTTTTCTAGCTAACGTTAGCCTAGCGAGACAGCTTCGTTCTTATTTGGCCAGTTGAGATGGACTGATGGGTCACATTCTCAAAATGTTTAATTTCAAGCCTTGGAATAAATAAGGATGAGATATAGCGTTTGGCAATTTTTATTTGGTCTCGTGGAAAGAGTTTTTATTGTTGGATATGCGTATATATCTGTAGGAACTTCGGAAGAGAGATGAAACTTTGATCAAGCATTATGCTGGGGGCCTCCTGGAACCCCCAAAAGGACATTAATTTTGCTAGGTCCCTCGACCTGAAAACCACTAGTCTAGTCTAGTGCTCACAAGAGGCAGCAACTGCCAGTGCCACTCGGCAGTAATTAATTAATCATAATAGGCTGCTATTCATGCGAGTTACTGGCATGGATGTAGTTTGCTCTTTCACTGTAATTCTTGTAAAATTGTATAACTGGTGGGGAATGTTGTAGTAGCAGTGGCAATTCATGCTGGAAATTGCCCTTTCTGCTTCTGACAGTAAGGTGCATTTCACAGTAGTAGCAGTCTCATGCACGCACATACAATTCACGTTAAGGCTTATTACACGTAATTCACAATTTGTTGCAACTGTGAGGTCAGTGTAACAACAGTACTGCAGCTGTGATATGGACTTGGCTCTCTCTTTTCCCTCTGTCTCCCTCTATCTGTCTGTCCCTCTGTCAGTGTTGCTTTCTCTTCCTCTGCCTTGGCTCACTTGTTTGGTTTGTACCATTTCAACACAAACAGAGAGACGTTTACATGAGAGGATATTGTTTTGACTGGGAGAGGGGGGATGACAGCTGCTGTGTTTGATGTGCTTCCAGGATCAGGGCAGATGCTAATTCCAGGCCATTCTATTCACCAGGAAGAGCCAATTTAAATATTTAAGCTAGTGCTGTTTCTGATAGCAATAAGATAGAGGGAAGGAGGGAGCTTTCCAGGGAAATTGGGACCCATTTCATATGACAGACATGCAGGATAGACAGACTGGGTAATTGTCAAGGACGGACCCCTAAAGTGTGTGTGTGTGTGTGTGTGTGTGTGTGTGTGTGTGTGTGTGTGTGAGACGTGTGTGGGGGGGGGGGGGGACCTTATCTGAAAAGTTTGTTGTTGAAGTTAAATTTAAATGTTTTTTCCCCCAAATATAGTAGATCTATAAGCTCAAAGTGTGTGCATTTTGAGCTTGGAGATCAGCTATTTTTGTATACAATTTTAGTATACCTGATAAATAAATTTATTCTGAGGGTCTAGACCCTCAGAATTGACATGATAAATGTCCAATAGCCATAGGCTAACTGTTGAGGGATGCAGCCTGTTTTTTTCGTGCAGCTTTAAAATGAGATATTTCGTGACATTGTGGTCATATCGCACATTATTCTATTGTCATTCAAAAAGTCGCCAGATCTGGCCCAATGCACAATAAGATGTTATTAAATCTAGCAATAAGAGGGTTAAGTTGGGAGGACAGTGTTGGAGAAAAACATGTTGTTACACAGAGGGAGGCACTCAATCCAAAACAATTCTTTATCTCCCGCAGACTAGGGGAGAAAGTGTTACTATATCTACACATGGAAAATTACACCTTCATTCACCAAATACCCAAAATACCTATCAATACCGGTAACTATATTTGCTCGGGGCGCCCTGGCCTGGAACCCCCCAAGAAAGACCCCATGGGGGTTCCCAGACCCTACTTTGTTAACCAGTAATCTAAGCCGTTTTAAACAGTTGGTGTGTAAATCATGTTTGTGCTCACAACATGACAAGCAAGTTTGTTTTGAGACATTGATTTATATTCTTAAATAAATTAAATAGTCTGCCATATAGGCATGAAGAGATTGTGGACAGACAGGCCAGTCACAGAGGTTTCCAAGTTGTGTAACAGAAGGGCTACATAGCTTTGAAATTTACAACCAGCTAATCGTGCCTGATCATTGGAGTATCATTTATCCCTCAAGTCTTTCTGGTTGCTTAAACCTGTGAGACTGCGCATTGATGATCTGTTTTGTGTTCACAAATGACGTTGTCTCTATATAGATGGTTTCTGTCAGGCTGGATTACCAGCTTATTAAGCAGGAGACATAGTACTCTTCTGCATTTTGGGTGAAGAGAGTATGTACGCTTTTTACGTCTGCATGCATACTTTCATACATTACAACGGTACGGTACGTCACCAGGGGGTACTGCAGTGACTGCACCCACCTTAACAGTAACGTACGTACGTCGGATTGGGAACAGTCAGCAGCCAAAGGGAGATAAAAAATGCACAGAAAAAACGTGTGAAATTTCTCTCCCCCTGCGTTTTGTCCGCTCTCTGCGTATCTTTCGTAATCTAATGTCAGATAATATGGGCTTTTATTAGTTGTCCAGATGCCTATACGCCAGCCCTCCGGGCCGTATCACTGTTATCTAAATGGCCGATGCTCATGCTTTTACTTTTCTCATGCAATTACCGGTACTTTTTTGTAACTTGAGTTTTCATTTTGGAAGTCTAGATGAGTCCATTCCATTAGTCTTTGAATTGGTCTGTAATTTCGGGTCAAGATGGACTGCAGTTGTCTCCTGGAAGAATGCTAAGAATGCGAGTCCACTGTGAAAAATGGCTAGCGCGGGATCTCTTTATGGTTTTCAGGGAGAGTGACACAATGCAGGCCCCCAGACCTAACATCATTCCTGCTGGAAAGAAAGCCTATGGAAATGAGTTTCCACTGAAATAATGTATTTGCCCAGCTCAACTACTCTCGCTGTCTCGTATTTGACTTCCTGCCTTTCTGTCTTCTACACATCTGTCTGTTATTCAGTCAGCTGAACTGAATACATTTTTACGTACCACGGGTGTTGGGAATTATGTAATGTGTTGTGCCATGTCATCCATATGCTAGCTTGTTTCTGGCCCATAGTAGAGTGTAACGCAGAGCTCTGAGCCCAAGGGCTCAGTTTTTGCTGAAAGCGAGCTTGTATAATCGTATATTCACTGTACACTGTCATTAGGCATTTCTTTGTTTAGCACCAGCAGCTGTATGTTTATACTAGGTCCATTAGATTGTGATGTGGAGAGTAATGGGCCCAGAGAGTGTCGTTGCTACATTGTAGCAGCTTGTTGTTATGTGTCGACTGGATGATTTTGACACATTGCTGTTGATGAGTTTGTTTTCCTGCAAAGTCCTGAATGATGAGCAGTTACATGCAACCAGTATGTTTGCACTTGAGGAGCCTCTCCTTTGCTGACAACCCCCCCCCCCACCCCCCATATCAATTTGAACCAGATGTTGCAGATGTTTGCCAGCATTTAAACTGGAAAAATATGGCAAACGAACCTCTAAAACTAACACTCTGGGTGAGAATTGCCCCTTGACTACACTGGACAGGTTTCCATTAAAGTCTACAACTGATCACTCCTAAATTATGTGACACGCAAACAAAGCTAATGGCTTAACACTTAACGAATCAGTCATAAATTACACAATTAAGGCTCATTGCTTTATATATTATATGATCAGCTTAAATTCTGTTATGATGAAGACATGGCTCATGGCATGATGCTGTGGCCTTTCCAATTGGTCGTAAATTCATTGAGACACAGCCAATGCTAAACTGAGTGCCTTCCAGATGATCAGAATAAAGACTGTGGAAAGCATAACTCCATTTCAACACAGATAATTGAAATCCGACTAGATTCTTTAAGAAAATAATATATGCAGCACGCATGCGTCCTATAGTCTTCTGTTTAAGTTCCCCCCCCCCCCCCCCCCGTGTTCTGTCCTAAGCATCAACAGTATTTTTTTTATTTGTTTAGCATATGGTTTGCTCGTCTGAATTCTTTGGCCTGATTCAAACTCGAGAAGAGAGCTATCTCGGTGGGATTCCCTCGATTTCCCCGTTAGCATTCCCATCTCACTCTCTCTCTCTCTGAGTCACTCCTGTTCTTTCCGACTGTATGCCTCTTCCGCATCAGTCCAAAGAATATTTCACCACCACCTGTGCTAAAGCTGCCTTTTTGTTTCAATTTCTCTGTCTTTGCCATTCTCTCCTATTTTTCCTTAGTAAGTGTTTCCTTAGTAATAGTTACAGGTATTTTGTTCCCCTGCAAGAAAGATCAGCTGCCATTATTTGTAAATGTCATTTGACAACGCTGCAGCAGGTTTCTGTTGTCAATGTTGTCATTTTTGTTGAAGTGGTCTGCTAGTGTGGCCGCCCCTATTCTCTGCTACTTGGAAGATGATGGACTGCTGAATGGACACAGATGCTGTTTTCATGGCCAAACAGACTCATTTTTAAAGACGCGACAACAAGCTGTGGAGGTTAAACATCGGCCCACTGTACAGCCTTGATTGAAATGCTTGGGTCTTTTCTGTTTAGCATGTTCCCTGCTGCCGCTACACACACACACACACACACACACACACACACACAGCCTTGCTTGGCCTGTCTTTAGTCTACTGATGAGCAGAGACGGAGGCTGTGGAGGCCCAGAGACCTGATGATCAAGAGAGGTTTTAATGTGGTCTGCGCATGGTGCATTCATGTGGCCTCAGTCAGAGCCTTTTTTCCCCTTTACTGAGTGCCTGTATGGAAGTGATTTGGGCTCATCTGGGTGTTCAGACAGGATACATTGTAAATACACAATGATTAGCTACATGTGGGGAACGTTGACTCTGCTGCTTGGTTTGCAGACGACGTAACATTTCCACATTCTGCTTCATAGCAAGACAAGAAGGTGAAAACAAACTGATAGCAAAGACAAAAGTGGGGGTGTGGTGGGATTGAAGGGAGGGTTGAGAGAAGGGGCAACATAATGAGCATCATTGCACGTCATTTGTAAATGTTTTCCTTCCTTCCCCGCTGAGGGCCTCTCTGATAATTTTGAAATTGTTCCGTCAATGAATTGACTGACTCTCTCTGCTCTGCTGTTGGTTCAGCTGCACTCTTCAGCGAGGAGGACAAAGGCTTCTGCGGTCGCTCTGCCCTCAAACCGCTGCCAGCAACAGCTCGCAAGAGACCAGATGTAGCCGACGGGGAGAGGAAGCACTTCTCCGATCCGAACACTTGTCTAAATGTCACCCCTGACAGGTGGGGAGCAGAACAGCCCGGTCCAGAACCTCCCCATGCCCTTGTTTCTCCTCCTTTAGAGGTTCCCCTGGAATAACAAAGGGAAGGACTGCAATCATGTTACTCAGCGGGACTTGAGGTCTCACATTCGTGGGCTCTTTAACAATTCAGATTCAACTTCATTTTCACATAACAAGTTTACAGGTGTAAAAGAGTTCTTTGTTGGACAAGTGCCCATCATTGCATCAATTTGCAGTTTCAAGAAGGGTAGAAACAAGTAAAACAGGTTAGATATGTCAAATATTCTACTATAAACAAGCAATGTCAAATATGGTGCATTAAAAAAGCAATAAAATAAATAGCAATATAAAATGCCAATAAAATTAGACATTTAAATGGAAGAAGATATAGAAACAACCCTTTGTGCAGTGTCTTGTGCAGGTGAGACCCATTACTGTATTATAAGAAGAGTGTCATTTTCAGGTGGCGAGATCAGCTTCTTCCTGCCAAGTTGGAGCAGGGAGCTTGATTAACTGCTTTTTTACATGCACAGTCAATAACACTAACTGTGTGTTGCTAACAGACTTTGAAAGCCTCCGTGTGTGTCTAAATATTTCTCCTCCATTTAGTCACCTTTAAAGAGTCACTAGCGCCGCAACAAAGAACATAATCTCACACTAGCTTCCCACCTGTGAAGTGTGAAGATAGACAATTGTGTTTGTTTGCGCGCCCCACTGAGCCGGAAGCACTGTGGAGGAATCGGCATTGGTCTCCACACTGGTGGTGGGTGAGTAGTGAGTACTTTACCTGTGAGCCAACTGGACACATTTTTTACGGTTATTTTCATTGCATTCAGACTTTTTAAATGGGGTATAGATAAAGACGAGCAGACAGGACGGCCCCTGACAAAGGATACAAATCCCTTTCATGGATGATTCATGGCATGTGTGTCTGTGTTCAGTAGTTCCTTGAGCGACTGGGAAAGCCCTCGTTACCATTGTGTTTTATCTGTGTGCTAGAGAGGGCATCCAGTGGTAAGCAGATGCTGGACATGAGCAGAGTTGCTCTGAAACTCGCCGTGTGGTCCTGTACCTCAGTTGTCCATGCACGACTGGGCCCATCCGAGGGCTTATTACTTCCTTCCTTCCTTATTACAATTTCAACCTGGTGTCCTATATGCCATTATACAGTAGGTGAATGTTGAAAAATAGGCTTTCACGTACTGGGCTTAAGTGATTAAATCACACAGACGCACATCTTAAAATTCAAGATGTATGACTGCCCCCGCCCCCTCCACTCCCTGCACAGATAGTCCCTGTATCCATTTCTAGCTCATCTCCTTTCCACTATTTTCATTTTAGTGAATGTGGTCAATCTCGTCTGACGCAAAATTTACTGTGACTCATACCAGTTTACATCTGGATTGAGTGTCTGCCTGCCTGTATTTGAAACCAAACCTCCCTTGCCTTCCCTTAGTGCGAGTTTGTGCTGGCCGTGTGCCTCTGTTGCAATGGCTACAGACAGTGAGAGGAGAGAGAGAGAGAAAAGACTGCTCTAACTCTTGACTAGGAGAAGTGCTAATCCTCCTGGGTGGCTGGGGAAAAGGCTTCTTCAAAGTCTTTATGTGTTAACCTGGCTGTGGTGGTTAATGGGAGGCGAGGGAGGGGCGCTCCAGCGAAAGCCAATATGACTTGTGTACATATTGCTTTCGCCTGAACATTCCTCCTTTTCCCTGTCGCCTTTTTGTCTCTTTCCCCTGTTATTTCACACGCATTTCCCCAGGTGCTCATTTTGAAGTTGGACACTTCACTCTGGGGTACCCCCCCTAGGCTTGAAGGGGAGGTTCATAATAATTATTAAAATTAATGTAATAAATACTTCAGTTGGCCTCATGGAGGCGCTATAACAGCCCACTTTACATTTAGTCTTATAAGTCTTGAACCATAGGTCGTAAAATCAAAATTTAACTTTCCCTGGAATCTCCCCATATAGGCCACGCCCATTGCGTCAGGATAGACTTTCCGCCATGTTGACTATTCTTCAAAACACACTTTTTGCTCTTCCACCTACAGCTTTTGTGCAAATCTCACAAAGAATGGTACACATGATCTCTGGACCTATCCGATTAAAACACCACAGGCATAATTTACATAGTCCGTATCGTTCGGCTGTAATCGGCGTCCAAAGTTTGTGGGAGGGGCCTGTTTTACTCAAAATGACAAATCACCAACGGAATGTCCAATCCACCCCAAATTTCATTCACATGTCGCGGGTAGTTTAATCAACAGAGAGGCCAAAGCAATTCTATTATATTTGCAATTTATTGCAAAAACATGCTTTTTGGGGGATAAATTCACTATGTTTGCCATAGCGTAGCCTACGTGCGACAGGACAATTCCCTCCCAATCAGCAATGTGATCTATTACATCTCATTACCCACACTGTACATAATTTGGTGTTCATAAATTCACTGTTGGAGAAAACTTTCGCACACCTAGAAATCAGGCATATGCACAGGTGCGTAGGCCAGTGGACATCAATGAAAGCAATAAGGTACACCAGCACACTGTGTATTTGCTCAGCACATTAGTATTGTCTTATTTCATGAAGCAACGTTTCGGTCCCTCCGGACCTTCATGTGTTCATAAATTCAGAATGGGTAAGGTCTAGTCTTGCATAATTCCTAGTAGGCCGGTGCCCGAACAGGCACAGGTCTAGTTTTATTTAATTATTTAGTTCAGGGTTTAAGGGAAAGCGATGTTAGAGAGACAGGAGAGGAGTTGAGTTTTGCTGAATTATTCACGGTGGAAAGGATGGAATAAAAATAACAGTGTTTTCTACATTTCTTCATATTGAATGAGCACAAACTGTATTTCCCAGACCAAAGGACTTTGAGTTTTAGCAGTATCTAGATGAGTTCAGAGAAGCTCACTTCAGTCTCAGGTAGTTGGGGAGATCAACCCTTGTTCTGCCTCGGCCCTCCTCTGGCCTCTGTGTTGTTTAGTCTGACATCAGTGCCCTACACAGTACACACACACACACACTCGCACTCCCCACTCTCCCTCCATCAGCTACACAACAGAACCCCCATTCTTCTGTCATTACACTGGACATTGTTCCTCTGAGCCGAGACCTACAGGTGCTGCGGTTTTGGGGGGTGGGGGTGGTGGTTTAGGGGTAGTCAAGCGGTGCGAGGCCAGCCCCCCCTCTTCTTGTCACATTCCAGTTTTTGATATGTGATCTCAGCCGCAGCATATTCCCACCCCCCCCTTTTTTCCTTCTTCTTTTAGTGCCGTCTGTGATTGTTGTTTTCTTTCAGCAAGCCGGCGGTGGTTCTCCAGGTGAGTCGGCTCAGCATGTTTGTACAAAAGTCTTATTAGCTCTGCTAGACCTAGACATCCACACACACGCACAAGAGCTGTTTGGTTTTCCTAGAAATGGGAGGTGCAGAGGGAACAGCCCCCGAGAGTCCATCCATCCCAGCCCGATGAAGATAAGTGGAAACCTGAGCTGAATTCTTGGATGTGCTAGCTCGGCTATAAACCTGGCTGGACATGGTTTTGATACAATTAACTCTCTTGCGCTAACCTCCAGCATATGGGGAGGGGAAGGGTGGGGTGGGGTTGATTGGTGTGAAATCCCCAAGATGCCAGCAGCTGACTGCAGACGTCTGTCCGTGCCTCGGCCTGACGGCCAGCCCCTTTGGTCCTCTAGGAGACGAGATCAGAGGGAAGATGTTTATATTCACACTGGATCACATTTCAAATGGCATCTCCGTCAAACTTGAACAAATATGCACAAGGATTCCTGTAAGAAGGGGGCACTCCGGCTGCATGCGAGCCAAGAGGCAAACGGACACCTTTCAACACAGGCTCTTTTTTTCTCCTCCTCCCCCAATGTTCTGGTTCTTTTTCTGGACCCAGAAAAATCCCAGATACCCATAGTAGCCACTCAATTGTCTTTTCACCCTCGTCTCGAGTTTGGCCATTTTGGTGAGCAACTCTCTGCTTGATAAGCGTTTGGTTTTGCTGGTCAGGAAGTTCTTACAAAACTCCCCTCCACATACAGCACTGCGAGTATGGGCCAAATAATGACTGACTGCAGTTGGCTTGATGATTCATGTGTTTGGGCTCACTGGCGGAGGCCACAGAAACTCCCAGACAGCCATGTTAAAAATGTTCAGGGATGTGAGCTTAATGTTTACTCTCCCAGTAAAGCCTTAGCCTTTCATTATGGGAGAAACACTTTGATGTGCTTGTTTACTGTACTGGGATTATGGCAAACAGTGATGGTTTCCACTATCTGACTCAGCAGTGGGATTTCCACAGTTGACTCCACTCTGGAGTGAAACGCAGGAGCTCGTCTTAAGGCATAAAACACATGACTTGGTCTATGTTCGGCCAAAGTATTTGTGTCTCAGCGGTTTGGCAGCACTTGGATTAAGCATTGCAGCAAAGGTCAAAACAAGGGGTGCTCGGTGGCTCAGCCACAGGCCATGTGATCCTTGTGAGCGTGAGGACCTGGGTTCAAGTCCGACCCCCGTCTTGTCTCGAATGTCTCTCCTCTCTCTCTGCCCGTGGTTTCCTGTTTCTCTACATCTACCCATCTCATATAAAACATAAAAATGCCACGCATTAAAGTCCAAATTAAAGCCACCTCCGGGGTCTTGATGATTTTTATTGAAGCAGCTTGGCTATATTTGGAACAGACATGACACATGGCTCATAGACACGAGTCGCACACTTTAAACATGACTTCCAACACCTCATAAAAGCTGTTAATGGCACACACCTGCACACTATGCCATTTGCTCACAATTTGAAACACGGAACCCCAGTGGCATCTCAATGATGACGCATCAGGACTAGCTCATAGCAGCTATTTCTGATGATGACAACCAACCCCCAAGAATGCAGAGTGTGTGTGTGTGTGTGTGTGTGTGTGTGTGTGTGTGTGTGTGTGTGTGTGTGTGTGTGTGTGTGTGTGTGTGTGTGTGTGTGTGTGTGTGTGTGCGCGTGTGCGTGTGCGTGTGCGTGTGTGTGTGCGCCTATCATGCATGATCTGAAAGTACCATGTCTTGTTCACACAGCAGTGTTTAACACAGAGGAGTTACTTGTACCAGAAGAAAAACTTGAGGGTGGCAAAAGTTTGACCACATGACTAATGAATGCATGGTTGCAGACAAGAAAGACATGAGTCTATAACGTGTGTTGCATTTATATGAATGGATTGAGATGTACGCCAATCAATGGGGCCATAGCTGAGTGGGTAGAGAGAGAGAGCACCTGGGAAACTGAAGGTCTGTGGTTTTTGTCTCGGCGTGTCCCTGAGCAAGACACTCAACTGCTCCCAGAACACTGTACTAATAGTGCTCACTGTTTTTAATATGCGTCCTATCTGACAAAGCAAATGATTAGTCTTGGGGTAGAAAAGATCTCAACATATTCTAACATTTTAAATGGGGTAAAAGACCTGGCTTGCTAGCTTGGAGCGGCGCGTTGAACGCGAGAGCCCAGCAGTGGGGCGCTTTTTGTAAGCAGGATGGGTAAATGCAGATGACAAATGATATGCATACAAATACAGTGACAAAAGGAGTGTATTATTATTAGTAGTAGTAGTAGTAGTTCTGTAATTATATTATAATGATTACATTTGCCAAAGTAAATGGTGGATAAAATACTGCAGAAAATAACCACATTTGAGTACCAAGCAGCACAGGGTTCCCACCAGTCAGCTCAACATATCGACATACTTGGCTGGGAATGAATATCAGGAGGAGGGAAGTGGGGTGCAAAATGTTGGTAATGATGTAACATTGGGAAAGGTGTGGAGAAAAAGGATAAAGACGGGTCTGGGGTCGAGCAAATGGGTGTGCGTGCGCCGTGCGTGCACGTACATGCGTGTGCGCACGACAAGGCAACGGCAGCCCTGGAGTTCTGTTAAACAGGTTAGTGCCCCCAACCCCTCACTGCAGCAGCTCAGCCCAGGCCTCCACTCTCCTCTGTTCTCCTCCATTACATCAGTGAGAGCAGAGAGAAGCCAAGGAGCTTAGAGGGAAAGCCGCGTGGCTCTCTCCAAACAGCCCAGGTCTATCTCCAAACAGCCCGGGTCCCGGCCAACAGCGGTGCGAGCTCGCAGAAGCCCTGCACTCGGCTCGGCTGCACTGTTTTGACTTCTCAGCTAAGCGGTGGCAGCAGCAGCGGTCATGGTGCTGTGGAAGACTTTACTCGTTATATTAGGCACATTGTATTGCGCAGAGTGGAAAGAGCGAGCGATGTGCGGTTGCAGGGGGTGGCGGAAATGCCGTAAAAGAAATGCTATTATGGACAGGTTCCCTCTATTAGATGCCGAGAATAGTCAGGGTTGACTCCCTATTATGTAATTATATTACAGTATATGGGCTGTATTACGGGAGGGAAAAGGTGACGTAAGACGGATGAAATGTTCTCACAGTAAGAATGACGTCAGACCATTTCCTTTAATGCATGTGTGTTCCCGTCGCACCTGGACCTCTTTTTGCAGTGGTAGGGCTCAGCCGCTGCGTCTCACTCACTCGGCTCAATGTTTTCTCTTGTTTATTGAGGAGACTCGGAGAGCTACAATTAATATGCGTCTTTGCTTTGAAGGTCACATCGTTACCGGGCCCTGGCTGGCGCCACCTCACTCTACTAAGCACCAACAACTTTATTCATGTGTAAAATGGCACCCTGCCCGACAGGTTCTTTGTGCCTCAAGACCCTTCTTAGAGCCTGTGTTTCCAGAGCTCTATCATCACCATAGCAGACAGGTGTTGAGTGTGATGTACGGTGATGTATGGCTTCTCTTAGTCACGACTGACACTCGGACCGCAATCCCATTTTCGGGTTGAGGCTACAGTGGTCGGACAGGTGGCCAAAGGTATGTTCTGTGACTTATCTCTTCCTTTATCCCCAGAGGTGCTGCACTTTGCTTTTCAGGTCTGTGCACACTGCACAGCGATGTGTGACAGATGCCCCTCCCTTCCCAATTACTTTCTGTTTTATTGTTTAGTTTTTGTCAAGTGCGTAACAGGAGTCCCAGGAGTGTCGAATAGACATGGCCATGTTTTGCTCTGTGGAAAAGGTTTTCCTTTTTTCCATATACAATTCTCATAATCTTGGAAATTACAGGTCTGTTTCCCACCTTCCCCTATTACTCGGCCACCGTTATCTCCAAATATCTATTATGTTCCCAGCTAGAGGCCTTATCGAATTAACATATTGACATTTACATACATACGAGTGTGGATTTTAAGATCTTTAGAAAATGAATTAAAAATATATACATGTCAACGCTGGAAAATGTCCCTGTGCCTACCAATCACTTTGCCTTAACCACATTTCCACAGTCTGCCTTTACTCTGTCCAAGACTTGGAAATTCTACCCTGTGCCTCAACAGTACACTGCTGGGTCTAACTACACAGGCCGGGGCTACAGTTGTGGTGTAGCCAGGTCTTTAAAAAGTAAGCCAGTTTTGATAGCAGCAGGGCAGAGCTGCGTGTGCTCATGGACAGGGTAGTCTGGTCCAATGGCAAATATGTCCTGCGTCAACCCCTAACTCACACTCTATGAGCTTTTGTGATCACTGACTGTGAAGCTGGTGTATAACATTATGTTATTCTAAATGGCACCCCCCACCCCAATGTCAATATTCATTAGTTTGTTCTTAACCGTTTCCCGAGACTCCTGGCAGATTGCTATGGTAGGACTCAGAGTCTGCTCTTGGTCAGAAGAGATTGACCATGTCAAGGAAGATGGCTCCAGGATTAGAGGAGAACATAGATAACAAATAAGTCACCAGCACAAGCTCATGTCTACCCCCCCCCCCCCCCCTCCTGTTAGTTGTCTCCCTCCCTTTTAGGGATTTTAATGTCCCACAGAGAGTGGAAAGGGGAAGAGGAAGCCTTTGTTTACAGAAGAACAATGCTGCGAATGAGATCGCTCGGCCCTGCGCCCGGAGTCAAAATAGGGCCAGTCAGACAGGCAGGCAGGCAGGGGAAAGGGTGGGTGTGGGAGATAGTGTGGGGGGCCAAGTTCCCTGAAGATGTGTCAGATCGTCTGGTGGGATTGGGCCATGGCATTGGTCTTGGAGAACCAGGTGGACAGGAAGGGAGGTGTAGGAGAGGGGGTCAACCAGAGCATACAAACCTGAGAGGATGGTTTCGTTTCACACTAGTCACCAAGGCAAGCACGTCCCCCAGCGCGCGCTCTCTCCCCCCCCCCCCCCCCCCCCCCCCCAATTGGAGCCAAATTGACCTCTTAACTCCAACATCAGTTAGAGGTTAGTTTAGCATTTAGTGTAATTTACTGTATGTACTCTTAAGACAAGAGTTAAATTACCATTAAGCATTTTAAGGTGTAGGCATTGAATCCAGACTTTTGACAGGGCTGGGAATGGCAGTCTATATTCCCACACCCCCGCTTCCTCCTTCATGTTCTGGACTCCAGAGGGATGGTTAACCACAGCAGTGTGAACCCCATTCTCTCCATACGGCACCTTTCCCATGTTCCTTTGCGGTATCGCTGACTGTATGCGTATTGCGTAAGAGAGAGGGGGTGCACAGTAAAATCTGTATGCATAAGAGGGAGAGAGAGAGACACACACACAGTGAAAAAGTGTTAATTTACTTCAGTCTTCCAAATTAAATTTACTCCAAGTATTTGACTGTGTGCCTGTTGACAGTGTTTTCTCCTCTCTCTCCTTCCACATCAGTTGAGTTCACAAGAAAAGACGCGGGATCCGCCCCCCCACCCCCACTCCATTTTGTTTTGACCGTCGATTGTTGCCATGGTGATGTCGTTTGAGAGTGTCACATGACCTCTGGCTCCCCAGGTGTTTGGCTTGAGTCTGATCGGGAGGGCTCATTGATTCCCCCAGCTGAGCACACTGGGCTTCTTTGTGCACTGTGAGAACCTCAGCCCTCCTTAACTATCAACCCAAGGTCCCTCTCCCTGCCACACACAAATCACTTAGATTAGTTGATTTTTATTAAAAGGACTGTGCATTTCAGTTAATTATTGATGATTATCATAGTGTATTGAAACAATATTGATACTGTACAAACCACACTGACTGACATTTCCCCGTTCTTGCTATTTTGTACGTTCTCAACTTTATTGTCACACCTCCGTGTCCAGAAAAAAGTGGGTGGAATTTGTCATACAAATAAGTGGGTGGAATCTTTCGTACAATCACCATCGTTTACCATTTCAAAAAAGGAGGTAAGAATAGAGAAAGAAAGAAAGAGGTAAACTGTATAAACATATACATAAGGTACATGGAATGAGGCAGTAAAAATATAGCACATATAACGATCTGTACATAAGGTGCAGGATTTGAATGAACAGGCATTAGTCCGACACCATACCCCAAACCCTAAACCTAACCTCACGGTAAGCCACAGGTTAGTAACTGGCCACGCATGTTGTCGGACTAATGCCTCAGACCCCGTGGGGACCACAGCCTGAGAGAGGGAAAGGTTGAAAGTACATACACATAAACGTTTATAAAAAATACAACATTGTGGAACTAGCAGATTTAAAAACGTACACTTACATGTGAGCTTGTCGATGACCTATTTCATACAAGTATAGTATAAAATAAATGTGGCCTTTTTTGGCATACTACATTGTTTATTTTGATTATTGGTATCGGTCACTGTCATTTCTTTCAAAGTTATTTGTCATATCTGCTCTGTTCAATGTTAAGAGTTGAGGACTGTTGAGTGAGTTGAGACTGTAGCTGGACATTAAGCGATCCTACATCTTTCTAAAGCAGATGTTAAAAGATCTATGCTCTCAAGTGGCTTACAATCGCAAAATTGTGCGCACTCTCAAGTTCCTTTTTCTTCCATGGCATATTCATGATAACGGCGCTCGGTACAAAAGTCATCAGAGTCTTCTGCTTTAAAAGGTTTTGGTCATTTATCAGCGGGAGGGACATGGGAAGGATTTTTCTTTTTCCTGTACGGACAGGCTGATGATGGAGCAGAGATACTCTGTTATCAGCCGTGTGCGCGTTCTAGCCGTGATGTACAGCAGTTCCACTTGTCATTACTCACGGTGTCGCCGTCACCCATACTTAATTCAACTGATGGTTTACAGGCACTGTCGGCACGGCCTGGTACTGGAAAAAACTTTTGTCTGTCCCTGACCTGTCACATTCCACTGTGAGCTCAGCTTTATGCCTGCATTAGAAAGCCACCTCTGAGGCTTCTATCTCCAGAGCGGTTGCATTTGATTGACAGGCAGCATACTGTTTTAGTATTTGCTGTCTTAAATGTCAATACTCTGCAGTCCTTGCCTGGCGGGAATATCTCAGCGGAGATATCCCCCCCACACACACACACACCCCGTCAGTGAGCGCTGCAGCTCTTTGCTTTGCGACTGGAATGAGAAACACAGACGACACAGAGGGTCCCTTCTCCCTCTCTTTCTCGCCTTGCCTCGATACCACCGTTGCTATGACGACAACAGGATTTAAGATGAGCCGAGATTGTGTGTGTGTGTGTGTGTGTGTGTGTTGGAAAGGGAGGGGGAGTGGGTGGCCTGGTGAAAAATGTTTGGAAAATTAGTTTGTGCCATGGTGGTTTAAAGACATGTTTGTTGTGGGCACAGGGTGATACTTTCCCTCTGTACAGAAATAATGATGAGCTGGATTCCATTTGCAGTGTCGGTTATTTTTTATAGAGTTCAACTACTCTGTTCTGCTGCCGGCCTTTCTGTCTTTTCCTACGCCTATCGAAACCCCTCACCCCTTATTCGCTTTGGCAAACCGCTGCATCATTCGCCTGGGCTAGGAATTGCCACTCCCTGAATACGGCATTTTAAGTTATAACGAGATGTGGAAAAGAAATGACGTGATTCTAACCATCTGAAATGAGGGGGTTTTACGTTTCTGCTCTTTCCCAGGATTTAATATCGTGTGTGCGGTTCTGTATGTACCTTTCCATGTTTATGTACCAGGACGGTGTGCGCATACATTTTGTCAACGTGCAAGCCTGAGAAAGCACAACCATGGCGGCTAATAAAAAGCAGATTTACGATGCCGCCCTGTAGGTGCGAGCTCACCCGTTTCCGTTTTCTTGGGGAAGGCTCTTGTCATCAGGGTCTTGTCATCAGCAGTCCCCCACATCCCCCGTAAATTCGGAGGAACTCCGTGCACTGACAAGAAAACGGGACGGTCACTTAACTTGGTGTCATTATACAAAGCCATTGTTGCATCAGGAAGGAAGTTTAACTCTATCTCTACCGCTAGCTGTTAGCATAAACCCGAGTTCCCAGTGCCAGCATACGCGTTCGTTCACTTTAAAAGACGGAGTTTCCCCCCCCACACACACACACACACACACACTCGCTACATACACTCGCTACACATTGGAACAAGCACACACTGTTTATCTTTTGTCAGAAGCTTTTACATGGCGGCAGCGTCGCCGTACAAAGGCTCAGATTTTGAATTGAAATTTTAAATGACATTTCAATTCAATCAATTTCATACTGTATACACACACACACAGTATACTGTATGTGTGTACTGTATTATCTACTATAGTACAGTACTTAATGTGGATATGTGGACCAAAATAAAGTAAACTAACTCATCTAATAAACGTATATAATTGCTGTGAATCAACTGTATTGTCACATCACGGTAAAAGACTGGGTAAAATGTGTTTTTGTGCATGGTTCCCATCGTGTTGTTCCAAGTAAAAAAAGAAAGGGAAGTGCCCTGACTGAAATATTGTCAATCATTGTTGTGTTTGGACACAACGTCTTCTCGCCCTACATTCAGAACCATCTTCTCTCTACTACCGGCTTCATCAGACAGAGACATCAGACGGCTAGGGATTTGTTTGACATTTCAGATTTATTTGAGTGTCCAAGCCTGGAGAGACTTGTCGGAATGCTGGAAGCAAACAGCTGGGAAGCTTAACCAAAACTGAACTGAGTCAGCGGCACCACAGAGGGCAACATGGCAACACAAACCATTGCTTTATTTGCTTCCACAAAGCCAGTCCCCATTTTGAGAGTTCTGACTTTATCGTCAAGCTCTTACAGTCCAACAACATCAAGGCGCGCAACCACATCTGTCTGATTACATCAGATTGAAGATGGTTCTCCTTATGTTTGGGTACTCGCTTGCAAAGTAGACTTATTACTCATGTTCCACTTGTTGGAGAACTGAGAAAGCTGCCTTTTGGTTTCTGTGACCCCTTTAACGCTTGGAACAAAAAATCCATAGCACTTTCAACTTGAACTCTCTGTTGCTGCGGGAGTTCAAAAGATGGGTCTCAGAACTTGTGAAACTTAGTGGAACCAGTTTTAATCTCCTATTGTAGTGATTACAATGTGTTATTAATTAATTTAGTTCATACTTTCCGTCATGTTTATTTTAAGTCATGACACTGTTGTGAGGTGAAATTCTATAAGCTGATGTACAAGCTCACAACGTCAACGTGTCACTCAGGATGCATTGTGACGCCAGGTTAAAAGTGGTTAATAATCTTGATAATTCTTTGTATTAATAACTTTCCACAAGATATCTCGAGGATACTACGGAATGGGTTAAATCTTACCATTGAAAACGTGGTAAATAAAGTTTGTTTCTCTAGGCAAAATAAAATTGATGATGATTGGAGGTTATGATGTGAAAGAGCGAAAGAACATCCGCAATGTCTACAAGCTGTGAAATAAAGTCGTTGCTCAGTTGTGTGTGAGACTCTGTGTTGACTGGCAAGTTCCTTTCAGGCCGTGTTTGTGTGTGTATGTTTGTGTGTGTGCGTGCATCTGTATGTCTGTCCATCACAACGAGACGCCTGCTGGGACTGGCTCGCATCCTTTTCCGACCACCAAGTCGCCTTCCTGGCGTCCGATGGCGCTGCTGACATCTGGTCTGCTCGGTCATCTTGAGTACCTTATTTCTGGTGGATGATATTGTTTTTCTGCGTGGAAATAATTTGACGGCAGCTGGCAATGTTGGGTCCAACAAAGTTTTTATGGTAGGTCAGTTCAGGAATATTTTCCAAAATGAGCTCCCTCTAATCCAGTGGTTTTCAACCAGTGGTCCGGGGACCACCAGTGGTCCTTGAGGGTGTTCCATGTGGTCCACAGCTAAATGATGGAGAGTTGATAAACAAATGGACCCGTCCCTTATAGATCTTTTGTTGTATAATAAAGGGGGAGGGGTTAGGAGAGGGGATGATATTGTGATGTCACTATATCACAGTTTTCTTTCATTGGCACATTTGACTGTCAAGGTTTCAGCCTCCAGGAAGAAAACACTAAATACAAAGGTGGTTGCCACCATTGGTGCGAGAATGTGGGAAGTGAGGACGCTGGCGTTGACTGTTTGCCGCTTCACCTCCCAATGTATGACTGAATGAACCACCAAGATTGGACTCGAACACGCGACGCGCTGTCAGGCCAGAGCTTATATGTGGTATGCGCCTGTATCACAAGAATTGTTATTTTGATCGTGTGCCTGTTATCTCTCCTATGGTACCAACATCAATACAGCATGGAATTGTGGACAAAATCTATCCGACAACAAAATATTGTGGAAACATAGTCTTGGGTCTGAGAGGCTAGATCTAATTGAATGGTGGTCCGTGGCTCAAATGCCAGTTGGATAGTGGGCCTTGACATTAAAAAGGTTGAAAACCACTGCTCTAATATCAGAAATCGGCAACCTGAAGCATTCGCCATGAAGCTCCCGGTGCATCACTGTCACTTTCCATAATGACTTGTTTGTGTTTTGCTCCAGTGACAAGCGGCAGACCGTTGTCTGACAGTGCTGTCACTACAGTGTAATGAGGGTTGTGTTCTGATGGTTGGCTCCCATCGCGTCCTGATTGACGCCCTCGCACTCCACTCCCCCCTCCTCCCGCCTGTGCCTCTGTGGTCTCCCAATCACGAGTGGCCTCCAAGCAGCCATTGTCTCTCTGCGCCGTCTGGGCCATTCCGGTGGTTTGGTCTCTCCGCTTTCTGTTTTTGGGGCTGTAATTCTGCCCCTTGTATATTTTCATATGGAACCTATATAGGCCTAATTGCAGTGTTGGATTGAGGCTTGCAGCATGGACTCACAGGAGGGTCTGCGGGGCTCCTCGGTCAGTCCGCAGGGATCTTATATAGGCTTAGCCTGGCTGTCCGTTATGTTTGCCATGTCATCTTTGTACCTCAGTCAGACAGACAGACGCTCGCCTCATCCTGTAGCTCTTGTTTTCTGCTGTCTAAATTGTCCGTTACACCATATCCATGCTGGGGTCACGGCACGCTGTAGACTTCAAATTCAAGTTGAGCTTATTTCTCGCACAGTAAACACACGGTGCTTCATATTAAGGTACAACAAAATAACTAGTATCTACAAACATGCTATACAAAGTTTCGTGTACACTGTCCCACCCACACAATACAGCATTTATAAACCCTGTCCATAATCTCACCTACAATGCCATGCACATACACGCACGCACACACATGGACTTAACTTACCAAAGACCAGAAAAATAGGAAAGTCTGAAGGCTGCTTTTAACCACTTAAGCCCTACTTCGTTAAATTACAAAATAGTGAAAATAAGAAATGTTTTTTATTTTTTAAAGATTTTTCCCATAATGACATGCCCAAAATATGGATGTAAGGGTGAAATTGTTCAAGAGAACACAGTTGTAGGTCACAGGTCATTATATAGGCTGTTTACTGGATGACATGTGGTACTGGGGAATGTGTTCTCTTCACTTCCTAATATTTCTCATATATATATTAACATTTTCAAATCCCATATGGATCAAATAGAAGAGAACATGCAAAACATTTTATTTTAATCCTCCCACCCCCCAGAGTTCCCGCTCCGAAAGAGCCACAACCCTGGTCATCTTATGATATTAATGGTGCTGAGCATTTAAGTTAAATTGTCTGTTAAATGGTTTGCATTTAAATTGCACCTTTTTTCCAAAGCGCTTTACAACATTACAACGTAGCTATATTACATTGTGTCTCCTTTGTCAACCTTTGTGTACATCTTTAAATTGCCCTTATGTTCTCAATATTGTAAAGCAACTTGAGCTACATTCTAAATTATGTATGAACCATGCTTTATGAGTAAAGTTTATTATTATTAATTCAGTGGTCACTGTCCAGCGCCATATAAACTAGTGCCAAGGGTACCAAGCACTATAGACACAAAAAGAATGCTGTCACCTGTTCCTTATACACCCTCCACCCTCCATCACTGCCAGTACAGTACACACACACACACACACACACACACACTGTTCTCCCTGCCTGTTAATAATTAATTAAAATCACTGGAGTGAGTACAAAGTGAGGGGTAGAAGACTGTGTGTGTGCGTGTGTGCGTGCGCATTGAGGAAGAGAGAGCGACTGAGGGAGATGCATACCAGATGTTTGAGTAATGAGGTGGGTTTCACTGGAACGTAACACATTCCCAGGGATGTTTGCGGAAAGAAATTCTTCTGCGTCTGTCGAGCATGCTCTCCTCCCCCCCCCCCCCCCCCCCCCCCCCCCCCCCCGAGAGGAATTAGATCCAGTTTTGTCGTCTGCTTTTTCATTCCAAACACCCGTCTCTCTCTTTACATGGCGTTCTTCTCATTAAGCCCTCAACCCATTGTCTGAGAAATTAACTGTAAACACTGTGTGTTTCTATATGTGTGTGTGCATATATATTATTTTCTCTTTTTCCATACATAATTGTGCCTTTCTCGCTACGTCACGTCACTCGTCGGCAACATTGTCTAAACTGTGAGAGGATGGGAATGTTTTACTGCAAACACAGTGGTTTGTCTGTGTCTACAAGTACATACATATGTACATAGATACATACATACAACTGAATGGTTGGCTGAATAGCAGTGACTGTAGATTCAGCGGTTTGAACGCCAGACCGCCTCCCTATGGGTGGGCTTTTGTCTATTTGTGTTAGCAAAGCAAAGTCTGAGCACTCTTAACCTGCACGTGAGGGCATTAGGCAAGCTAGCCTCCATAACGACACAGAGCGAAGACACACAAAACACAGAGCTTGCCCCGGGGCCATGCTAGCTAGACATAAAGCAGATTTCATCCAGGAAAGGTGTGAAATGGGCTCACATGGCACCGTCCGTGATGGCCTTCCCAACCGCAGCTGTTGTCTTAAGTCAGCCCTGGCCCCTGCTGTTATTCCACGGTGAATGCGTGGCCCCCAGCCATATTGAGACTGTTGATAGTCATTATATGGGCAGCGGTTTGTGGCTTAATTAGATCCTGAACTAAAATAATCCTGCTTTAAGCCAGACCTACTGGAATTGTATTTTCCACAGAAGAAAATTGCATGGGATTTCTCTCATTTAGAAGCACATTTAGACTAGACTATTCTGCATTTCTTGTAGACTGTTTTTACAGGGTTTACATCTATACCAGTAGGGAACCAGGGTTAATTTAACCTTTTGTCAATAGCTGTTTATAGTAAATGGCCTTTGGCAGTGGGAAACTGAACCCAAAGCCCAGTGTTTTGATAAATTGCTATAGGCAATTATTTATGTTTTCGCTAAGACTACTAGGGTTCTTTTGCTGAAAAATGAAACAAAAAAACCAGACAAACAATTAAACGTTTCAATGAGAGTGATTAAAGTCTGATTTACACTTGTTGCGTGCTCACACACCAACAATCATGGCACATCTTCAAGCATGTTGCACCTGTTTTGACACCTGCATACAACTAAATATATTTGAGCAGACCTCTGTCCATCCACACAGACAGAATGACTGACAGAGGAACAGGCATGCAGCAGGCAAGGCAAGCAGTGGTGGAGGATGGTGTGTTGACTGTTCACTCTGGCAGATACAAAAGTTAGATACAAAGCTACACAGCATAGCTGTCACTTTGTATCTGAAGTTGAAGCCAGCTCAACTATTTGTAACTTTGTAGCTGTCGTAGCTTTTGTAGCAGAGTCTACACATGTTGGACGTATCTTATCTTCATGTTGCTGGCTTCCATTGAAAATGAACGGTAGATTGTCTCTGCCTCATTGCCCCAGCAACCGCCTCTGTGGCCCCCAGAGGGGGATCTGTCGGATCAACTCCTTTCCTCCTGAAACCGTGACCGCAGGGAAACGTTTCAGTTCTCTGTATAAAAAACAAGTGAAAAGTTGCAATGAGCAGTTGAACTTGAATTGACAATGCAATACAATTGTAAGAGGTGCGTCGTCGTCGTCGTGCCCACGAGGCATTAAACTTGCCTAAAGAAAGACCATATGAAATCAACTCAAGGCTGTTAGGCCTGTAGGCTGTAAGCCTTCGTTCTCGACCAACAACTAGCTGCCTACCTCCGCTGTTGTTTATGTGATGTAATGCCATGCAATGTGAATGCAATGCAATCTACGGTGAGAGATGGATGGTGCAATCCATATCTGATGTGTTGTTAGTCTGTGTTTGTGGTGGTGCCCGAACTGTAGTCGCCCCACATCGGTCCTGAACCAAACAACCCCCTTTCAGCGACTTTCGACACAAGTATGAGTGGGGTCTGCACAATTTTAGTAACACCCACCCTTCTCTTCTCTTCTTTCAGTTCTCTGTGCCAAAAACCTGGTGAAGAAAGACTTCTTTCGTAAGTATCTTGCAATTTTCAATAGTTTCTTTATGGTGGCCCATGCCAGTGTCTTTGAAGCATGCAGTGTGAAATAATAAAGAATAATTAGAAATGTGGTTAGTTACGGAAAATGGTGGAAGTAGTACGTATCTTTTACTTTAGTAAACGTAGCAATTAATCAATAGCACTATATATAAATATGCTCCGTTAATAGGCCTGTATTCAAGCTTTCCCTCGAGTACAAGGACACAATTGAGCAGTTGAGACAAATAACAGTCTTAAGTCCATAATACTATGGAAATCTGCATCTTGTGTCGGTCACGCCTCATTACAAGCTCCAGCCTGACATCTGCAGTCACTGACACCAGATTAATAGTTTTTTGTATATGTGGCTTTAGCCTTTATTTTATATTTTTTATGGAGGGACAGTAGGCTGACAGGAAATGGGGAGAGAGATAGGGTCAGGACGAATGGGTCAGTATAAATTATGGACTTGGTTCTTTGTCTCAACTGCTCAATTATTGGCATCAAAAATATACTTACAGTACCAAAATAAAAGTACTAAAAAATGTATATATATATACCACCCCACCCCCCCTCGTGCTGCCAGCTGCCTCTAGCCTTCACCAACACACTGGAATCTCCTTATTAAGCCACAGTAGCGAACAAAACTCGCTGGATGAGAATGTTGCTTTCATCTGTCGAAGTCACCAAGTAACTATCACTATTGGCTTGTTCTTTGGAACCAATTGGACCTGTAAGAGTCCAATTTGATCTATAGTATTATTAATAATACACTCTCAGAGTGTTGGTTCTATTTGTACACAATTAAACAAATTGTGGTCCTTAAAAGGTTAAAACACATTCCATGCCAAAGATGAGTGTACTTGCAATGCAACACATTGTGAACTTGTTAGAGAACAGCTACTTTCGCTATTTGTCATACAAGAACTACAGAACTATACAGGTATATGTGTGTGTGCGCACACATATATATAGTCTGGTCTCAGCTTGTGCTTGTGTATAGCAGCACATAGTAGGCCTAGTGTGTGTGTGTATATATATGTGTGTGTGTGTGTGTGTGTGTGTGTGTGTGTGTGTGTGTGTGTGTGTGTGTGTGTGTGTGTGTGTGTATATATTTATATATATATATATATATATATGCTACATTGGGGAGTCATGAACACAACAGATCTTACCCTGTTATCAATGTGACTTGAATATCAATATAGTTGAATATCACAAAGAATTCTCTGCACATTTAATATTGATATAATACTATACTGTATATAGTAACGGTTTAACACAGCATGCTAGCGAGACACAGCAGCATGGCCTGGCACACAGTCCATATGTCTTCAATGTGTAGCCAATTAGAAGACTTTTCCACTGTCGTTTAGCCTGAGCCAGCCAGTTCGTGTTTAACCTGGGAGACTCGGGTGGGGTTAGATGCCCAGTGGGGGGGGGGGGGGGGGGGGGGTGTTTTGGAGTGGCTGTCATGGTGAGTGTTTAAAGGTCCCCCCACTCACTCAGGTGGTGTCTGTGGTGCCCATTCCTCCCATTCCAGCGTCCAGGAGCTGAGCTGAGCAAATACTCGGGCAGGGAGTGGGTGCAGGAGATATATCGAAGCAGCCGCCTGAGTTGTGGCGTTTGTTTTGTGCGCACACAAAACGTAGCGTCTCTGTGTGTGAGCGCATGCATGGTTTCTGTTGATGCCAGTAAGTGTCCACCAGACCTGCAGCACTTGCAACCAGGTGAATGTCGCCCAGCAGGTCCTGCCTGTCAGCAGGCAGCATTTCCATCGTAGTGGGGGCCTGCTTGGGGCCATGCCGAACTCAATGTACAAAAGCACTCTTTGGTTATTTAACCACTGGAACCCTAGCGTCCCTATTCTGCGGTGAACATTTGGCATACAATGGCAGATCTACAAGCCCACATTGTGAAGCATTGTAAGCTTGTACATCAGCTACTTTTGTCAAAGAGATTTGGTGTGTGAAGTGAAATACTAGTAGACCTACAGTAGCACACAGCCCCGGGGGACCCCGGTCAACCAAGTATAAAGGGTTTAAGTGGTTAAAACAATAATCCGGTCGGCTACGTGTGGCCACTGGCAACAAGATGCTGAATTAATTTTGAAATGTAAACGTTGCTTTTAGAGGCTGGAAACTGACACCTAAGTACCGGGCCATGGTACTGAAAAGAACATTTTGTGTTTAAAGGCAGCCAGGCATCAGAGACAGTGCAGCTCGTCTCCACCTGTTTCGCAGCAGCTCAGGTTCACACTGCTATCACATGTTGCCATTCATTCATTCATTGCCTGTATAGCCGTATAGCCATTCATCAGCGTTCATGTCTTTTACAAAGCCCTGCATCTCATTGAGAGCCAGAGAAGTCTTTTTTTGTAATGAGAGATTGACGTGCCTCATTGTCTGAATTGGAGTGTTGCTCTCCCCCCTCTCGCGTGGTGTGGTGATGTGTTGTTTATGTTTTGTGATTTCTTTCCCCGCAGGTCTCCCCGATCCCTTCGCTAAGGTGGTGGTGGACGGCTCAGGACAATGCCACTCTACAGATACTGTGAGGAACACACTCGACCCCAAGTGGAACCAACACTACGACCTGTAAGCACACACACACACACACACACACACACACCTGCCACAACATCCTGACCTGTACCTCCCTCGCCGCCTCACTCTCCAACATCTGCTCTGAAGGCGGAATGAGCACATTTGTCCTCCTTTTTTCTTTTTTTTACAAGAATACCTTCCGCCTAACCAAAGACTTGAGCTCAGCGTTGCAGCCTGCATCCACTCATCTATCAGTACAACCGCCTTGGCTATTTTGAGCTCTTTATGATGTGCTTTACTTTATTTGACTTAGCTAAGAGAGCACACAGAAAAATGTTTGCAGCCGTGGCCAAAAGGAACCCTTGTTTACACCGGCTGTCCGCTCACTTACTTAGTGACCCAATAATTACATAATTCTATAGACATAGCAATAGGCTAAAAACGAAAGTCCTTTGAGCAGCACTTTATGCATGTTGCATGCCCCCCCCATGCAACATATCAAAGGACAAGTAAGTAAGGTTAGCATGATAGTATTTTCCCCCACAGACAGAAACACGTGAATGTCTTGTTGCCCTTCCCACAGACTGCTTGTCCTGTGAAAGTGACCTGGAAAATAGCAGTGAAAGTGAGTGCACCAGTTGAAAAGCGAGAGTGAAAGTTTCCAGTATTTGCTCGGTGTTTATCCAGCCGTCACGCCCAGCCAACAGAAAGAGGAAGCACATGTCTCCGTTTGTTTGGTTGCTCAGGTTACGGGACCCCCCTCTCCCTGCATGGCTGTTTAATTAGCTGTTCATTTCACGTTTGACAGGAGAGAAACACACACACACTTCCATACATCCACTGCCCCTCAGAGGCACAGTGTGGAGTGACCTCAGATTGATGGATAGGAGAACATGGACCTGTGGCCGTGTGGAGTTCTCCTCTCCAATCTCTCCCGAGAGCCAGTGAGCTGAGCGGACTGGAGTTTATGTGGAAACTGCAGTGTTTTCTGTGCCAGTGATGAGTTAAACATCACAGTTTGTGTGTGCGTGCGTGCGGGTGTGCGCGCGCGCACTCTCTGGCCAGAGGAAGGACTCTCAGGTGGCGTGTTGGAGAGGAGAGAAGTCTTAATTGACTGAGAGCAGCTCTAGCTGGCTGGCTGGTGCACTCTTATTAAAATATTGACTGCAACACCTGGTGTTAACAATACAGCCAACTAACTGCATTTAAAAGGCATGCTGGCAGTGACTCCTTGTTTCCAGTTGTTGTTGTGTGTGCTCATGTCATGTGAGGGTGGGGAGTGCCAGTATTTGTCTGTCTGTGTGTGTGTTTGTGTTTGCAAGTACACCATCGAAACATCAGAGTGCGGTCCAGCCACTTGATGTCAGCGGTCTGTTCAAGCCAGCAGACTAGCTTGTGAACTCTGACCTGTCAGCATTGTTGCAGGAAGTGGCAGACATGCCAAGGATAGCAGACAAAGTCTAGCTGGCAACCTGCCTGGCCCTTTCCTCCTGACGCTGCCTGCTCCAAATATGTGAGGCAAGCACTGCAGGGCTCGGCTTTAACCGTTTAAGTCCTATATACTTAATCGTACGTCAAATTGCAACAAAAAAAGCTTTAAGCTCAGAATGCATCTCAATGGGAAATGCGTGCTTGTAGATGGGTATTTTTTTTACAAAATGTTATTCTTTTGAAAATCTTAGAAATGTTTTGAAAATGATAGATGCTCATCCGTGTGTACTGTGTACTGACATATGAAAATAGGGACACCCTTCACTGAAACAAAACCATTCGGCCTTCACAGTGTTTTCTTTTTGTTTTGTTATTTTGACCACATGCTGCACACTGTGGCCCTGAAAGGAAATATGTGAATGATGGCATCAATGGTGTCTCTTAACACAAATATGATCTACAAATACAACAGGCTTCATTTCAAAAGCCCAGGCAAGTGATTGTAATCTGCTGCCTTGCACCCCAAGCCCCCGCCACCCCCGCCCTTTATTTTTTCCGCACACATTCCCCGCTGCTCGGCATGTGTGTGATTATTGCCTTTGTGTGTCATTAGAGAAATCTCGGACAGACTAATGAATTACATTGCACAGAGAGAGCATTCCAGATCACCTGGGTTTGATTGCAACGCTTCTCCTCACGTCTGTCCAGCTCATAGCTCCCCCACCACCACCTCCCAGACAGGCATTTGGCATTGACTCAAAATGTCCAGACGCCTTACTCACACCCCATTGTTTCACATCCCTGTCGATTACAGCGTGATAATTACAGCTGGGATGTGTTCCGCGTGCTCTATGGGTGATTAGTTTTACACCGAAGGAGGGGTACCCACCCGACCATGACGCGCTTCTTCATGGAAGAAAGGAAAGGGAGAGAAATGAGCATGAGAGAGGAGGGGAAAGACAACTTACTGTAGGAGACAGGCCGAGTCAGGCCAGTTATAATGCAATGGCTTGGTCGTTAGCGTTCGTCTCCTGTCTGTCAGTCTCATCTAGACGTCTCCCCACCAAATCCTTCATCCAGTGACAATGTTTGCACACACACAATATAATCTTATTGTTGCAGTTAACTCTCATTACGAGAGTAACTTAATTAAGCTCTCTCCACACACACACAGCAAAAAGAGAAATGTCTGCCTGGATGTTCCCATTTTCATCCAAACTAAGGTTATTGATTGAGCCCATTGGTCAGTCTCCTCATCTACGCTACAAGTGGCGCCAGTAATTCCCCTACTGTGCTGAGTGCGGTCACATTGTGCCCATTGCATTTCTGTCTGTTAACTTTGAGTGACAAAACGTTCCCACAGTTTATCCAATGCTGCAATTACACTAATGAAGATTTCAGATGGGAATGTTACGTTACCAAAGCCACAGAACAACAAAGCCACAAACATACTGTGTGTAAATGGTACATGTTTCTTGACTTTCTGTCCCAAAATGAGGACTGGCTTGCTCAGGCTTTTCAAGGTCTTTGGGTTTTTTTTCTTCACATTTCATAGTCGATATCTTCTCGTTATGCCATCCTAGGAATAATGCATGTTTAGATAGTTGACTTTGATTTGTTAGTTTTAATTTACCGGACAGGAGAGAAACATTTCTCTGAAAGAGAAATTGGACACATTTTTCTTTCAGATTTTTTGGTTTGTCACTCATTCTCATCTTCATTGTTGTCACCAGAGATGATGTTAATAATAACACTGTATTGATAGTGTCCACTCTCCATCCTCTGTTGCTCTCTCTCTCGCCCCTCAGGTATATCGGTAAATCCGACTCCATCACCATCAGCGTGTGGAACCACAAGAAGATCCACAAAAAGCAAGGGGCAGGCTTCCTGGGCTGTGTCCGCCTCCTGTCCAACGCCATCAACCGCCTCAAAGACACAGGCTGTAAGGAGACACATGATTGACCTATCTGTCTTTCTGGTAGTGTGTGTGCAGTGTGCACAGTAAAATCCTCCGTGTTCATTTAAGTCCAAAGTGTGTACAAATGGAACCAGGTCCATTTCTGTACACTCTGGTTTTAATTTAGTATTTTCCAGTGTATGAAGTTTGTGTTAATGTGAATTTTGCATCCCATAGGCTCGATAAAACCTCTGTTACACTGACACTGTTACACTGCTCCAGCCTCCAGCCCCAGGTTGACTTATTTGGAAGACATTTAAGCTTTAACTTTTTTATCCCAGGCTCTGCTGGCGGACAGCTGGTGGCCAGAAGCATTATGTTTACATACTTGTTAAGTTGATAGCTCAGAATCGCCTTGAGGAAATTGCATGGCATTTGGCACAAACGTTCACTTGGACTCAAGGATGAACTGATTAGAATTAGGTGGTCAAATGTCAAAGGCACTGTGACCTCACAAAACATATTAAATATATATTAAATTCCATCAAAGTCTTCACGACATTTAACTATGAGTCTTGACTGACATGGATGCAGACATGGAACTGCAACTGTTGGCAGGCATACGACAGCGATGCTGTATTTCTAGTTTTTCAGATGTCGAGAATGTCAGAGAACGGTCCGTGTGTTACTTGGGTGAAAGATTTGAATTACCGCTTGGATTGGCTGCAGTACAAATGCAGAATGGAGGCCATATACAGTAGTTATCAACAATAATCTTTAAGCCTTTATCTTCAATCCCCTTCTTCTCCCAGCTGCTAGGCTTTTAGTGTGAGGAAAGTCCTACTTGGCCCAATGAGACAAGCCAGATGCTAATAACGCAGCTTCGCTGTCAGGGCTAAGTGACAGAGGGTGTGTCCCTCACTAGGCTTGACGGAGTGCAGACCAGGGTGCGAGGCGATTCACACACACACACACACACACTTGCTTACTTGCTTATGGTAGTCCATCGTATCCGATGATGACTTCTACTTCTTCTACTGGTGAGATGACTGTGAAGTCCAATCCGAGCGCCACATTGTTTATTGCAGTGAGGGCATATGAAGTCAGTGTTAGTTGTGGCCTTGGCTGCAGTGATCATCTTCCTCCCCTGTCGTTTATTTTCCCTTGCCGTACTCCTCTCTTCTTCAAAACGCTGAAGTCCAGTATGGCAGAGCTGCCTCCATAAGGTGAGGCAGAGCTTTCCAGCTGGGTGTGCTGTATTCCACACCTCTTCAGTGATATTTTGAGCTGGTCCTTATATCTCCGCTTTTGCCCTCCTGCGGATCGCTGGCCATGGTGTAATTGACCATAGAGCAGTTGGCGTGGAAGCCTGTTCTCTGTCACTGTCACCCTGCGATTGCCATTAACCCTTTTTGGGCGGGAACCCCTTTTGGTGTTAGCATTATCTTATGCTTTAGCTATTGAAAAATAGCGAGCTTGTAGGTCTGCTATTTTTTATTTCTTTTTCTACGACATTTTTAGAATCTGATCTCAGGTCAAAATGGTTTAAAAGACGCTAATGTGATAAAAATGTCAGAGAGAGTGGCCTGTAGTAGTGACTTGTACCTGCGGCCTCACAGTCGAGCCAAAAGGAAGAGAATCCTTTCCTAGAAGCCGCTGACACTGTTGTTTTCCTGGAGTGGCACAGGAAACCTGAACCGCACTCCACAGCTGTGAGCGGTTTGCTGCTGCATTTCCTTACCCCCCCTGTCCTTCTGCATAGACTGGCAGCACACACACACACACACACACACACACTCTGCAGTGACTAAGCTCTGCATGCCTATCTCCGTCTGTCGATCTAGACAACCGGCCATTTCACCCAGACATGCATAATTGTATGGCTATTTGAGTGTAAGCACAGATCAGTCTTGTATTGTGGTCTCGCTCTCTCTATGGTTTTGTCATTCCTTTGCATCTTTGTGAGCTGTTTCTGTCTGCCATTCACAGCCACTGCATGTTATACGTAGATATACGTATGTGCAGGTATGCTCTTATAAGCTTGTGTATTGTTATGCTTTCTGTCCATCTGTGTGTGTTTTGCGTTTCCTCTGCGGGCTACTGACCCCGGGCCAGGCTCATCGTCACAAAGCGGTTTCCAGTGTCGTGTCTTTTTTTCCCCCTCTGCCTGTTTAGTCTAGACTGACATCCTGAGCGGATCTGCACGACACCCAGACAACAGAGCACAGAACAGATAGTGGCATTTCTCATGTCTGCAGGCAACTTGGTATTCCTCACATTTTTTGCACCCCCCACTCCCATCTGTCCCAATCCTCCTCCACAGTTCTCTCTCTTTCTTTCTTAACGGTCTCATTCCCAGACTCGGTTGAGAAGACAAAGACTTTCCAGAGTTTTGGCAGAGCGGTCCACATACGTGCTCAGACAGACTGAGTGGAATAGTGCTGGCTTTGTGCTGACATTTGTCACATGTCTGACCTCTGACCACTGCTCCCTCTGTACCGATGGCTCAACGAGCTTTCTTTTACTGTTCTTTTTTAACTTTTACGGCCCTGTGGCTGCCTCCTCGCAGAACCAGAACATCTGTTCTGGTACATCATATATACAGGTCCAGTCGTGGTCTAGAGAGAGAGAGAGAGAGGGAGGGGAATCAACTGGCTGATGTAAATGATACAGAGCGATGGGACTTGTCCATAAGGGGAAGAAAAAGAAAAACCCTTCCCAGCACGTGCTGGTTTACATGTGTCTATCTCAGACACTGATCGATCCAGCTTTCTCTGTGTGTCTCTATCTCTCTCTGCCCTTTCATCTATTGATTTGACATTCTCGTTCTCTCTCTCCCTCTCTTCCTTTTCTTCGTTGTTCTCGACGCTCACCTCTCTCCTCTTCATCTCTCTCTCTCTCTCTCTCTCTCTCCTCTTCATCTCTCTCTCTCCCCCCTTTCTTCCTTCGACAGACCAGAGACTGGACTTGAACAAGCTGAGCCCAAATGACAGTGACACAGTGCGAGGCCAGATAGTGGGTGAGTACAGGGGGATCGTTGAATTGGATTAATTACTATGTTCTCACTCATTGACGAATTATCCCAAAATGCTATACTGTGCTTAAGCCTTACATTTATTTTGGCATGCAGCACTATGGTACAACAAAGAATAAATTGGGCTTAAACTAGCCACATTAATACTAACATCCCTGTTTTGGGCATGTCATTACATGCAAAAGTTGTAATTTCATTAAAAATGTAATACCAAAGAAAATCCTGTAAAAAAGTGCTTGTATACCTGCTATTTTTTGCCAAAAATAGCACTCGGAACGCATTCCAATGCAACACGTTGGGACCTTGAAGATTGGCTTTTTCTGCCGTTTTTTAAATGGGGCTTCAGCTGCTAAACAGCCAGTGTTTTTGTATTGCAATTTGCAAGCTAAGTTGCTACAAAAAATGTTTCTACAAATGTTCCCTGGCTACATAACACCACACATAACCCATCAACAGTTGGCCAGCATTATAGCATTGTTTTACATTATGGCCATAGTGTATTACAGTTGTAAAGTAAAATGCAATGACTTCAGGAAGAGTCAAATTCAGATATAGCAGACATGCTCCTCAGGAGGAGATTAGCCCCCACAAGGCACCCCACTGACAGCTTCTAGGCCCCCGTTCCGAACCGTTCATAAAGCTTTATTGCTCTGCACTGTCCTGCACTCCTGCCCCATATGATCTGTGCCCTGTGAGTGTTGTGTCTAGTAATGTGTGTGTGTGTGTGTGTGTGTGTGTGTGTGTGTGTGTGCGTGTGTGTGCGTGTGCGTGTGCGTGCGCGTGCGTGCACCTGCATCTGTCCACCATGTGTGGATCTAGTGAGTCTGCAGTCCAGGGATCGGATTGGCACAGGCGGACCAGTGGTTGATTGCAGTCGGCTGTTTGACAACGATCTGCCAGATGGGTGAGTTGGATAACCCCCCCCACCCACCCACCCACCCACACACACACACACACAACAATGTGCACTGCCCTCCTAGCACAGAGATAGGCTAAATACATTCTGGAATATACAGGTACTGTATGTTCAATGTGATCAGGCCGTACTCCGTCAACGGAGGTTCTGTTCTGCAGCGGTGTTAAAACCATGTCTCACTGCTCTCTCTCTCTCTCTCTGTGCGCCCATGCTTTTGTGCCTGTTTTCTGCTGCCTAGGTGGGAAGAGAGGAGGACGGCAACCGGACGAATCCAGTACTTGAACCACATCACACGCACCACACAATGGGAGAGGCCTACCAGGTGAGTGTGCCACGCAGTGGGAGAGGACTACAGCCAGTGTTGTGAAGCTGAGACTGACTTTGGCACCATGTTGGATAATCGTTACCTAAACTATCATGAAGCCTGCATGAACTTCCAGGTTATGTCATAATGCTCTGTCCAATCAGCGTGGGAGTGGCATTGCACCAAATTAGATGCCAAAAAAACCCATGAGTTTCCTTTTTTCTCTCCGGACTGGAGTCACAGGGCTGATAAGAGAGGCGACAGCGATGAGAAGGGGGCAGAGAGGAGAGTTTGGCCACAGACTTTCTCTTCCCCTCTCTCTCTTCCTCTTCCCCTCTCTCTGCTTTCCCTACTGTCCTTATCAGCTGTCTTCCTATTACCGGTAGTCTTATTCCAGCACATCACACAGCTGTGTGTCAGTGCGTGCGTCAAGTGCAAATACACCAGCTGTTGTTCATGAGGTCAGCAGACAAGTGGCTGTTTTGGAACTGGTGTGTCTGTGTACCTACTATAGTCTGAACAAGGAGGTTTAATGTACCTATCAGTATCACACAGCTTAATGCTATCACACAGCTTGTATATAATCATAGTCAAATGTGTTGTGTTTATATTTGTCAGCCTAGGTCATGTCCACAGATTGTTGGTGTGTGGTCTATCGTCTCTAGGTGGCAGGAATTAACATAAAGTTGGCAATTGGCATTAATAAAAGTAAGTAAGCCTTACTGAGCCATGATAGCATGAGGCCCGGTCGAGCCATGAGGCCCATAGGGCAGGAGCCTATCTCCTGTTTCTGTAGCGTGAGGCAGCTTTGATGCACAAGTACACCCCCTGGATATGATGCTAGTATGTTGCAGGGACTTACCCCCAATCCAACCCTTGATGCTGTGCCAAGCAGGGAGGCATTGGGTCCCATTTTAAAAGTCTTTGGTATGACCCGGCCGGGGATCGAACACCCGACCTCCCAGTCTCAGAGCGGACAGTCTAACCACAAGACCACTGAGCTGGTAATTGGCATTAATGCTAACGTAAAAAAGAGCAGGGTGTGCTGTTCTATATTGGAGAGGGCATTGCTATTTGTGTATTGTTGGACCCATAGAAATAGAAAGGTATAGAAAGGACATTTCAAAAGGGACACTGGGGTTAACAATACCATTAGATAGCTTTACTGTTATTTAAGTTTACTGAGGCAGCATTCAATCCTATGATTGAATGATATCTCTAGTCTAGAACAATCTGCCCAGCAAAATAAGTTCTGTCAACACAGAATTAGGGCACTGAGCTCTTTGTACTATTTTATATTTATGGATGTACCAATGTCAAATTCATGCATAATTGATACATGAGCCAGCAAAGCCAGTCCACAGTGTATTATGTTCAAGGATGAATGTGTGTGCTATGTGTTCTATTCTATCCTTCCTGTCCTCCTTTGCTCTCTCGCTCTCTCTGTCTCTCTCTCTCTCTCTCTCTCTCTCTCTCTCTCTCTGTCTCTCTCTTTCTCTCTGTCTCTCTAGGCCAGCGTCGGAGTATTCCAGCCCCGGCCGTCCCCTGAGCTGTATTGTAGACGAGAACACACCCATCAGCACGAATGGTGCCACGCCACCGCCCACCAGCGTGGTGCCGTCCAGTGACCAGCGTGCCCAGGAGAGACGCGTACGCTCTCAACGGCACCGCAACTACATGAGCAGAACGCACCTGCACACGCCCCCCGACCTGCCGGAGGGATACGGTGAGTTGCAGTTGCAGTGTGTCAGACACAAAGCCTACACGGGTTGTGCAAGGAGTAAGGACGCGCTGTGATTGGCCAGTGCACTTGTACCAGGACACGCTGTGATTGGCCAGTAGCCACTTTGAGTGGCAGTCAGGTAGGTGCGTCACCAGAACATGATTTACTATTCTGTCCTTATCGGGTCGCAACTCAAACTCCCCTGAGTCAGCTAAGAGAACTTTGTTCTCTTAGCCACGGCAACTTGCACGTTTTAGCTCACTCTGTGGTGTCTCACGTGGCTCATGTTTGCTTGAGACGGTGGGCCTCCGTCGCGATCTAGTCCATAAAATTGTTGTTGAAGGCGTGAGGCACTTCCGCGTTGGCCACAGAAACGGGGCGTGGATATATGCACAACCCGTGTAGGATTTAGAACGTTGCGTGTCGGACACATAATCTGCATAAACACACTGTAAATACACTTCTTATTAATGTCTCTCATTTTTTGTCAGTCTGTGCTAGCTGTCCACTGATAAACAACATATGATATGCTTTTACTTAGTAGTGTAGAACAAAATAAAAGTATATGAAATATTGCAGTATTGAAAGGGACAAAACGTTTAATTAACAAAAGTATGAGTGGTTACGTTTAATTTAACTGACACGCTCCACTTCAGAAACACCGGCAACAACGCGCTGACAGCTAAATGCAAAGAACGCTGAGCCCACAACATCAGAGCGCTGTGTGTATCTGCGCTGCCGTGTCATGGCTCTTAGGATCCCCGCATCCCAGCTGAATCACTCCGCTAATCGGTGTCCTGTTTAAACTGACTTAATTGAATTGATCCGGCAGTTAAACGCTGGCGGCAGCCATTCACTCCACCCCCTCCCCTCCATGTGTCTCCCTCTCTCTGCACAGTGCACTGCACACACTCAAGAAGTCGGCCATATTCATTTAAACACACACACACACACACACACACACACAAGCCTATAGCCGTCACACAGCCTGAGGGGAGTTAAGCCACAGTGGAAATCTTGTTGCGGCTTTTGGAGCCTCGTTTGGAGGACACTATCGCAGTCTGATTAGGAGGCTCCTTGTGGTGTCTCTCTCACTGACTGCTCCACTCTGTCTCTTACCCCCTTTCTCTCTCTGCTTCACTCTGTGTCTCTCTATCAGTATGTGTTGCTGTTTCTTTCTTTTTTCGGTCACAAAATGTATATTGTAATATTATTTATCTGTTCATCTGTCTAATTGGGTATTGCCCACATGGTACCTCCCCCACCCCCCTGTCACCAAGAACGTGCACACATAGACCTGCCAACCAGTGCCAGAGCATGTTTGCTTGATTGCAGTTCAGATCTGTGAGAGAAACATTTATGAATAAAATATGTAGTCACCCTCTCGTGTAAGCTACATGAAACAAAAGGCATCGCAAGCTACAAAACGAGTAGTGATCTATACTGATTACGTTCTGTATAGATATGTGGTTATGTCCCGATTCTGTTATTCTGTCCGTGTTTTCTGCTCAACCGTCAAATTTGTAGGACCTTTTTGTTCAATATAAAAGCATAAAGGTCAGTGTGCAATTATGGTTTTAGTTTTGCTCATCAGTCAAGATGCAGACTACCAGCAATAACCTCAAGCCCTTTTCACTTATGAATGTCTGGGGAATCAGACCGGCACATTGTCCCGTGTTTAGCCTTTCACACATGTAGCACGCAACAGGAAAATGTCTGTTTCACATAATGTATAACTAAAAGTACTCAGTTTGATAAGGTGCAGCGTCTGGGTAGACAATGCGTCAGCCACTCCTGAGATACGAGGATCAAATACTTTTTTAAAAATACATTTCCTTCCCACGGAACATGACAGATTGCTCAAGTAAATTCACAGGATGAATCGTGTATTCACACATTGAGCTGTTTGAGTTCCATCAGACGTTACCTCGACTTAACTCAATGGAGCTGGAAGCATTAAGTCAGTTGCATGTCATGTCCTAGGACATGTGCGTTCATACATACAGCCCAACCGTTTAAAGTCTGGAAATCGTCCATATTTGAGTGCATGTGTGAAAGCCATTTAAGTAAAGGTTTAGTGTAAGAGCATTTATCCTCCTTTGGTTTTGCCACGACATGTGGAAATTACCATGATGTCATTGCTGGTTTTGTAACATATGTTAGGAGAACATGGTTTTGTTCCTCCTAGGAACAGAGCATAAGAGTGTCCCAGACACCAATAAATTAATAGAATGTATTTACTAAAATGTTACTAGCTTATTCTAGTGTCCGCCTGAAAATGTCATATGCATGCTGATTAGTGTAACAAATCCATTTTTATTACACTATATGTACAATTTTCGTTTCTTCCTAATACAAATCGATACTCCCATCAACAATTCACAAATTTATTTCATCAAAGTGTTCATTGCGTCAATATTTAGGTAGACAGAAACCTTAATTGTCTCATGGAGTCATGTGATAATGCTGTGGCCATCAAACAGGATTTTTATTCTCCATACCATTTTCCTTCACAAATGTGTGGGAATGGCCTATTTCTTTAAAATAAATCACACCTGTGTGAACCGAGTGGTGCAACAGTACTGTACTATACTGTACTTCTCGTACTGTACGGTACAAGCCCTCCTCTGCGTGCGTGTTTGTGTGTGACACGCTGCGCAACATTGCCATCCAGTGGTATTGCTGAGGTGTTTCAGCTGTCCACGCTCGGACGGACAGAGACAGACACAGCCATCCAGGGACATACATAGTTGCGTAATGGAGCGGAGGCACCGCTCAAAAACACACTATGTCATGAATGCGACATCCAATCATGCCCAAATTTGGAATTGCATGCTGATGGGCCTCTATAGAGCGTACCTCCTAAACCCCTTTCACTCTGCCCATAGTTGGCACCACAAACACGCAGACTCTCGTACAAACCTCGGCTTTGCACCCCACCAGAGATCTGTGCTCCCAAGAGAAAAACTTTCTATTTCTTATTGCCCTTTTATTTTTTTAGATTGAAGTTTTTTGGATAGGGATTAAAGTTCAGTTTGTGTTCATGTTTTATCTATGAAAAAAATAATCTTTCTTTATCAAATAGATAGATACATTAATAAATTAATCTTTTTTCAGATTTGATTTGAAAATCTTTTTGACAAAGAATTGGTCAAAACATTGGTAATCGGCGGTCTGGTCTCCTCACAATCCGGAACGGCATTTAGACCTGATAATCTGGTCATCGGTTCGACTCCATTATGTAAACCGGGCATTAATGTCCACATGGATGCCAGAGAGAAGAGAGAAGTCCCTGGCAGGCTGCTCTGTGGAAATATCCCTGTCAACCCCTGTGATGAACGAGCTCCCCCCCATATCGCCTTCTCGGTCTTCCCATCCACCTTCTTTCCTCCAACTCCACCAATCCATCTGAGTCTGGGACCTCTGCTGACAGAACGGTCTGCTTTTATCTCTATCGCGGTCTGATCTCTATCTCTCTCTATCTTAACGCACGCCACGCAGATGACACACAGGCTCTGGACCGAAAAACACACACACACACACACACACACACACACACACACACTGTATAAATCAAACCTCATTTCATTTTCCGACGTTGTCGACACAGCGTCTTGTGCGCTCCACGTGGGGGTGGAGGAGATTTACGCCCCACCAAAATCACTCTGCCGTGTGCCTGAATCCTTCCTTAGGTTTTAATATCCTTTTGTCTCCCCCCCCCGCTCCCCTACAGAGCAAAGGACCACACAGCAAGGACAGGTGTACTTTCTCCACACCCAGACGGGCGTCAGCACATGGCACGACCCCAGAGTACCTAGGTATGTCTGCCGTAAGGCCTGTGTTTGTGACACATTTCCCCATATTCACATTAACTTTTCATTATTTTTAGTTTAGCTGTCGCTGTTGTTGTTTTTGTTTGTGGGGATTCTTGTTTTCTTCCCATTTTTTTCACCTGGAATGTCCCCAGAAAAGTTAGTTTTATGACAAGATGAACATGATCTACACTATACAGAATATACAGTCTGCACATCCCCCTCACATCTCTGGTTACAAATGGACCCTTACAGGTCCATTTGGTTTCATTTGTGCATTCTGTGTTGAATTAACACTGAGGTTTTTTTTTCCAGTGTAGATTGGGGTCCCAGAGATAAAATATTAATCAAATGGCCCTAATGCATATCAAACTGGGGGCTTTGGAATTAAAAAGGTAAACCGTCACAGTGCTCTAGTACCCCCCAGGAAAGCAGATGCTGATTGCAGGCTTGTGGAACGCTATGAGTTTTCTCTCTTGCTAGAGAGACCTCTAGACTCTGGTCTCACCACAGGATGCAAGTACAAAAGCACAGGCGTTCCACTCTGTCATACTGGAGACTCGAGGGCCCTGCTGCTCACTCAGGCATTCGAGAGCTATTGACTACCAAACTCCCAGAAGGACAATAATGTACATGCACGTTCACTTTCACACATGCACACAGTGCAGTGTGCTGCAAACTAGATCAATAAAACATGAGCAATATCCTAATACTTGGGCCAGTTCACCCTCGCTCCGTGTCAATATGCAGCGTGATGGATGGTATTTTTATTGCCGTGAATACTAGCCACATTGGTCAGGCCACACCTCACTGGGCAGACATCTCCAGATGAGACCGAGCCGCCCAAAGTTCAGAATACTCTGGAGGCTCCTCTGCTCTAGCTTTGGCTCTGAAGCGGCAGAAGCCGATAAGTGAGCGCCAGCATAGCAGAGCTACTCCACTGCAGTGTTCTGAACCTTCTCTGCTCTGTGAACCACTGCCGGAAAAAAGGGCTGCATGGCAGCAGTAAATAACTCTGGTGGGAGGAAAGAAGGGGGAAAAATAGCATAAAAGTGATTTCTCAGACACGTCAGAAAATCCTCACTCTCCGCCTGAGTCTCCTCTCTCGACCCTGAGTTACTGCTCTCAATAGTTTTTATTATAAAGACAGACGGAGAGAAAGAGAAAAAATCTCTCTCTTTTTTTGTTTTGAATGCCACTTGACTATACTGTATTTGAACTGTGTGTGTGTGTGTGTGTGTGTGTGTGTGTGTGTGTGTGTGTGTGTGTGTGTGTGTGTGTGTGTGTGTGTGTGTGTGTGTGTGTGTGTGTGTGTGTGTGTGTGTGTGTGTGTGTGTGTGTGTGTGTGTGTGTGTGTGTGTGTGTGCGCATCTTTCAGAGATCTCAGCAATGTGAATTGTGAGGAGCTTGGTCCGCTGCCCCCTGGCTGGGAAATCAGAAATACCGCCACTGGCCGGGTCTATTTTGTGGATCACAACAACCGAACCACACAGTTCACCGACCCGCGCCTCTCCGCCAACCTGCATCTAGTCCTCAAGTGAGTCCGTCCATTGGTTTCCTTCTTTTTTTTCCTCTTTAACTGAACTACCGGTAATTAGTGACAATTAGCAATGACACTGTCTGTTCTGAAATCAAATGTATCAAATTAGTAAATGTTTTTTCTTTTCTTTTTTTTTGTACCAAAAAGCCCCAACAGTCCAAGCCCCAACGGTTCTCGTGGTGGTGTAGAAAGTCAGAATGTCAGGTAAGGCACAAGTACACACACACACACACACCCGGGCAGTGTTGTCCCTGAATGCGTTCAATGAACGTTCGTTCACGAACACGTTCGTATTTTGGGTGAAGGTGAACTGAACGTACTGTATTTCTGCTTGATGAACGTCATTGTGAACGAGTTCATTTCTGGCGTGTGTGAGTTGAGTGTTTCCATAGAGCCTCCACAGAGTGCAGTGATGCCTGATTTATTCTTCGTCGTACAACGTGTTCCATGCTGAAAATAGCTGATCTACAAGCTCACAACGTGGAGATATGCAGGCTGTGAGAACTGAACTGAGAAGAGAGCCTTCACAATAAAAGCATGCAGAGATAGAACAAAGCGGAGATCCGGGCAAACTTAAAGGTTAAAAATGAGGAAAACCGACATGTTTCGACCTATACAGTCTTCATCAGGGCATAAAAGCATGCAGCTTTCACAAGTCGGCTCATAATAAAGACAAGGAAAAACCTAACTAAAATTGTTCATTTTTTGGAACCATGAACTTCAGTTCAAAATATTGAATTATGAACTGAACTAGTTAATGTTTTAAATTTTGAACTGTGAACTGAACTAGTTCATAACACTGCACCCGGGAAGACAAAAACAGACCCTCCCTCGGTGCTGATTCTCAACCTTTTTCATTTCAACGACCCCCAGTTTGATGTTCATCAGGCCATGGATGATAGATTCTTTTCTCTGGGACCCCACAGTGTTAATTACATATTTGTTCCTAACTCCGCCCCTAGCACGTCCAAGGACCCCATGTTGAGAGCCAGTGTTTTACAGGAGCGTCCTACGCCAAGGTGTGTTCACCACCTGTGGAGGTTCAACAATCAGAGCAGCTTTTCTGCTGAGCAGACCCAGACACTCTCCCATGCACTCCCCCACAGCTTTCCCTCCACACATATGCGCGCGCACGCGCACACACACACACACACACACACACACACACACACACACACACACACGCACGCACGCACGCACACACACACACACACACACACACACACAGAAGTTTAAATTCCACAGCCCTGCTTGCAGAGGTTTTGATGGCGAAGGAGTTTTTAGCACACAATCCGTCACAAAGCTGGCTTTGGCTGCACATCAGATAGCGGCCTGGAAACCAAGGCTGCCGTGTCTGCGGCCAGGATATGCTCAGTAAATGAATGAACCGTGTTTGTTCGTGTGTGTTTACGGGGGAGGGTGTTCATATGTGCGTGTACTGTACACGACTACACGTGTGTGTATGTGTATACCCACACAAGTCTGTCGGGCTTGCCTCTGCACTTTGTGGTGGCTGCCTGTTTTTTGGCTTTTTTTTTTTTCATGTGCGCCTGCATGTGTGTGTGTGTGTGTGTGTGCATGCTTTGAAACATTTTCACCTCATGCAGCTGTTCAAATACAGTCATGGCGATGGCCACAGAGGGTCCCGGGCCTCTGTGGAAGGTGGGAGCAGCGTTGTGGGTGCTTCGACGGGCCTCCTTCACCGCCTGACCTCATTCTTCCTCCGCGTGCACTCCGTGCAGGGAGAGGCAGAGTGCTCCGACGGACGGATGGAGAGAGAGATCAGGTTTCTTTTTTTCCCCCTGTCCTGACAGATCAAAGAACGTGTTTGAGTACTTTGTACTCCTTTTTTTCCCCTTCTCGTCCCTGGTCCTCTGAAAATCTTATAAAAACCCAGCCTGGCACGCCACGTACGTTTTTGTAATGCAGGAATTTTTCTTTTTCGTTTTAAGCCCAATAACGTCCAGATGTGCGAAAATCTCGCACGTAGCATTTTTCCTGTTCTATAAATACACAGGTTGGATAATTATTACACATCAAAGCCAGGAAGGGAGTGGGGTTTTTCGTTATTGATTACTTTATTTCAGAGGAATGATCATATCAGAGTCGGAGAAAGGATTGCGTCTCAGCGGTAAAAGCAAGTCTATAGCCATTAGAGTGATCCGACCACATGTATGTGCTCTGAAGTGAGAAACCCCTGACTTTGACATGACTTTGATGGAAGAGGTCTGTAACGGTGTGTAATTGTGTATGTGTGTGTTTAATCTAACACGCCTCACAGAGGGTTTCATTGTGTGCTACTGCTAATTCTCCACTGGTTAGTCAAGGGCTTAGATTCCTTTGCTCAAGTTGAGCAAATTAACCAGTCTTGACATGATGCAAGTGACCAGGTTTTGATCACCGCCACGAGCCCCAATGATCCATTCTTAAGCCTCCCTTGTATCTGAAAGGCCATTTTCCATTCTCTGAATGAAACGGTGAAACTCGAAACTCCTAGCTGACCAGCATGAAGCCGCTGGACCGTGACTGGAAATGGGACCAGCTCCGGAGCGACGTTCCCGCTCGCGACAAAAACCTCTGGAAAAGAGATCAGTCGCCATGGCTTTCCATCAAGACATCTGCCTTTTATCAAGGGCAGGGATTTCAGGAGTTTTCACCCCTCACACGGCCGTCATCCCACAAAAATGTTTGATATATATATATATGTCCGTCAATCTCATGGTTTATTGGCCCCTCTTTATTCGCTAAAGACATTGGATCGGCCAGCCAGAGCACGGCTTTGGTTAGACTCCCCGTGTGGTGTTGCAATATCTTCTGATGAATCCCCCCCACCAGTGCAGCTGGTCACTGTACAATAGGTAACTGAATCCTTGTCTGTTTTTAAGAGCTGGCTGACCGTCTGTACACTCGCACGGGAAGTTGCTGTTTCATTTCCACAGAGGATGGCTGTTTTCTTGCATTTAAGCATTTTATTAGCGAGGATGGTTTGGTAACACTTTATTCACAGTGGCCATATCCCAGGATTATTGTTAGTCTGTGTGTCACGTCAACCTATAGCACAGCATCCTAAGCACGCAAGTGTTATGCACTGTGATTATAGTGTACATTAAATAGTTTTCCATGGATTTGTAATTGTTATTGTTATTGTTATTGTATTATTATATTTTAATACGCGTATATCGGCAAAGGCTGTTTTCAACACACAGAACCGCATCACTGTGTTCACCGCTCACCAGGGAAACGACTTGGAAAGGGAAGAGAGAGGGAGGGTGCGTGTGTGTGCGTGTGTGGGCGAGTGAGCGAGACAGAGAGAGGACAGTGCAGGAATGTTTGATTTATGGGTGAAAGTGCATGGAGAGTAAATCTCCATGCCTCACCTCTCCCTTCTCCTTCCTTCCCTTCCGCCCTCCGAGCTGTCCTCTGTGTTTGGGTGCTGTCGGGAGGCAGTCCTTCCTGCCTAACCCCCATCTACATATCTTTCCCTCCCTCGGAGTCTAGTCTGCAGGAAATAACGGGATTGGAGTGGCCTGTGGGGGCCCGTGTCTTTCTGGGATGAGGGAGTGGATTCATCTGACGAGAGTGGGCACTTAGGCTAGAAGAGACGCCACTTTTGTTAAACATGAGCCGTCATGGCGCGTTGTGGCAGAGAAATAATTTGAGCCATTTGGTGGAAACCATAGAGTGGAGCAGAATTTGCTCTGGTTAATGTGTGGTTTAATTCAGACGCAACTTGAAAATCCATTTGCCTCGTTGAGAATTTAGCGGCTTGATCAAGTTGATATCCGCTGCATGTTTTTAGGGGATTTATAATTCTGGCACGTGCACGTCGTGCAGACATGTTCTTTCACCATGCAAATGATTCTTAACACTTGCTCAAACCTACATGTATGCTCAACAAGAAAATAACTATTTACCCTGACGCTGATGAAGACCAGGGCAAGTCGCAACGTGTAGGTATTTTTTCTTTTAAAATAAAGGGCTTTAAGCTTTTTTTCCTCTACTAAACTTCACTATGCCTTGGATTTATTGAAGGAGACTTTCTGGTTATACTCTAACTTGATGGTATAATGCCTACAATCAACAATCATTCCTTCCATATGTCTTATCTAAATGAGCTTTATTGTTGAACGTGTTCTTGTGCTACTGTTGAATAGATTTGTGAGCTTCTTCCTCGTGTCTGGCCATCGTGTCCGGCCAGTGGTTGGTGCAGGTTGACGTGTTGTGTGAGTGCATCGGCATTGCTGTCTCTGTTCTTGTTGTGGTGAGTTTGTGTGAACGTGCAAACTGCAAATGGTGCTAGCTTCATAAAGGCCCTTTTGATGCGCACGTGTGTGTGTGTGGGGGTGTGTGTGTGTGCCCTGCTACCCTCCATACAGTGCCAGTCTCTTCCATCCAGTCCTCACACCGCCTCCTCTCTCCCATCCTCTCGGTTCAGAAGTCCAGTTCTCCGTCCAGGGGTCTGACTGGGCCAGAGTGGAACTCGTGGCCAAAATGCGAACCTGGGATAATATCCACCGCCTCTTTGATAACAGCGGCTTCTCTGTCCGCCCATCGCAGAGGTGGTCCTTGTAGGACATGGTTTTCAACCAGTGGTCCGGCCGGGGACCACCAGTGGTCCTTGAGGAAGGTCCAGGTGGTCCCCAGATAAATGATCGAGAGTTGGTGACAAAATGGAGCCTTATAGATCTTTAACTCTTGAGAGTGTAAAATGAAATTATTGTTAAACATCTGCGTTACTTAATTTTAAAATAATTGTTATTTAGATTTCCATTGCCTGTTATCTCTCCTCGTGGTACCACATCAATACAGCATGGACTTGTGGAAAAGATCCAACGATAACAAAATATTCTTAGTTTTGGGTCTGAGAGGCTAAATCTCATCAGGTGGTCCGTGGCTCAATAATGGGCCTTGACATAAAAAGGGTTTAAAACCACTGTTGTAGGATGACAGGGGCACAAACAATGAATCACAAGCTCCTGAAGATCCCCCACGATTCTTCATCGTAAACAAACCAGTTTCTTGGCAAAACTTCTTGTTTTCCTGTCCAGGTTTTATTTTTAAATGTCACGATTTTTACAGATGCAAGTTCACGAGCCAGGCTCGAACCCACAATGTTAGTGATGCGGCGTTCGGCCAAGAACGTATCTATCCAGTGGAATGGCTTCGCTCTGCCTTTCTGTAACGGCATAGGAATTAGGACCCTGGCCTTTCTCTCTTCTCAAACCCAAACATCTCATTCTGAACAACGGCCTCAGTGACCCTCGGGTTGCCTCAAGTATCCAGTACATGATGAGTCAAGAGCAACAGAGAATCTATTTGCAGAACGTTTTCTTGTCTCAGTCACACGCATGCATACACACACACACACACACACACACACTCACTCACTCACTCACTCACTCACTCACTCACTCACACCTCCGTTGGGACTGGGAGCCCTGTTTTAGCTGAGCTGTCTGTCTGCTCTAGATTGCCGTGGGGGCCCTGTGGCCAGCCAGGCAGCCATGGCCCTCACCTACGTACCTGTGAAGCTGGCCCCCAGGTTGGTCTCTGTGGCTAGAAGGGGACATGTTGGTGTGTGTGTTAATGGTGGGACGGTGTAGTAGAGGACTTATGCATTAGTTTGTAGAGTCTGGCGGGGCATAGAAGAGGGTTTGACTGCAGGGCCATCGTTCTGTTTACAGACGCTATGAAGTTGTCATAATATCCACCTATGTCGGTGGATATTATCTGGCTTCATAGACCTGTCACTCCAGCCCCTCGTCTGTCTGCCCCCCTTCTCTCTGTGTGTGTGTGTGTGTGTGTGTGTGTGTGTGTGTGTGTGTGTGTGTGTGTGTGTGTGTGTGTGTGTGTGTGTGTGTGTGTGTGTGTGTGTGTGTGTGTGTGTGTGTCTCTGAGGCCACGGCAGCTGTTTGATTTGATGTGTTTCCTAGATGACCTCAGTGTGTTTACCCGGCATTCTCCACAGTCAGCAGAGAGCACAGACAGAGCAGAGACACAGCACAGACAGCAGAGAGCACAGACAGAGAGCACAGACAGAGAGCACAGACAGAGCAGAGACACAGCACAGACAGCAGAGAGCACAGACAGAGAGCACAGACAGAGCTACAGGCCTCACTTTCACTTTGTTGGCTCGAGCTGTGTTGTTTTAACCAGTGTGCTTGCTTCTTTTTTTTTTCTCACTGTCTCTTCTCCCCGACTCACTCTTTTTCCATGTCCATTTCTCTTTGCTTCCACCCCCCCTCCACAGCCGTCAGAACCAGTCGAAGGACCAGGCCCAGCAGGTTCTGGTGTCTCCGAGTCAGCTACCAGAGGAGGCAGAGTGCCTCACGGTGCCCAAGTACAAGAGAGACCTGGTACAGAAGCTCAAGATCCTCCGCCAGGAGTTATCCCAGCAGCAGCCCCAGGCCGGCCACTGCCGCATCGAGGTGTCCCGCGAGGAGATCTTTGAGGTGAGGGAAGGAAGGGGGTTTTGGAAGGAAGGAGTTTTATAGAAATTGATTGGCCAAAATGTGAATTAAACTGTTTCTCACTCGCACGCACACACACACACACACACACACACACACACACACACACACACACACACACACACAGTACACACACACACACATCAAAGTCAGACACTCTTCAGTCACTTAAAAGCTGTTTTATCTGAGACTTTCCCGCATATTGCCAGCAAAGAATAAGGAATGCACTCCTTATTTAATTCAGAGTGCAGAGTGATGCGATGTCTCTCAACATTCTGTCCTCTCACGGTTCAAGATTACGTTTTCCCATCCACTTGGATACTCCCATATAGGTCATTGCCTGTGGCAGATTAGCTGCTAGCTATTACACACACACACACACACAGACACACACACACACACACACACACACACACACACGCACACACCATTATCTATGATGTGTGATGGTAGTCTGTTCAAAATCGAAAGCAGACCCCTTTGTTTGAAATGCGGGGTTTTCTCAAGTGCATTTTCTCAGCGGGGGAGTTCTCTGAGTCTTAGGAGGTGCCGGGCCTTCATCGCCGCAACAACACCTGCAAACAGACTACATGACCCCTCGTAAAATATCCCATGGAATGTGCTGGAAACGGCAGTGTCTGTTAATCTGAGGGAAGATTTTTGTTGGCTGATCTCAACGCGAAGCAGTGGGGCCGCTGGGCGGGGGCCTGAACCAGAGGTAGGGCCATGGCTATAGACATAACTTTGTAGCTTCACCAGACCGACCCAGGCATTAAATTATGACTGAATGGGGCAAGTGTTAGCCGGCAAGCTGTCAAAGCTGTCTTCTTGTGTACTTTCCGCTGCGATAAGGCACTCTTATTTCTTCCGCGGCACCCCTCTCTCTCTCTCTCTCAGCGTATCTGGAGGGCACGGGTGGACCGCTGCTGTCAAAGAGGCCATGTTATTATAGTCTTATGGGTTGTGTTTATTATAACTGCCCCTAATCCACTTTAAATGAGCCTCCCCTGACACTGGAAGCTGTCTACACGTGGGTCCCGACACTTAAATTGACGGAGGTCGGTCAGATCCCAGCAGACAGACACGCGAGAGGGGTTGAATGGTTCGCCTTTATCAAAATACAACATAGTGAAAAGTGTTGCTATGGTACAGAGCCGTTTACACTGCAACGCGTCCTGCAGTTTTTCTGGGTTTTTTTTACAATCTGTTCAGAACAGACTGATTGCTTTGTACATTCCTTTATAAAAGGGCACACAGTGGCAAGAGTGAGTTTTTTCTATTTTCTTTTTTCTTTACATCATGTCACAAAAGAGACAAATGTTTCGGCTATCCAGCCTTCTTCAGTGTGTACACATCAGCCTTCTTCAGTGTGTACACATCGGTGTTGGTGAATGTGTACATTCCTGTCATGTTTCTCATGAGCCACCAGGCAAGGCATCAGACTGTAAGGCCCTTTCCCAATTCCTTTTTTAACCCTACCCCTCAGCCCTTGCCCCTTCCCCTTGTCCCTACATAATGAGTTTCAAGGGGTGGGGGGATAAATCATCCCCCTAGGAATTGGAACGTCCCTAAATATTGAACGTCCCTTGTAGATATTGATATACAACCTGTTCTCAGAAAATAGCTGGTCTGCAAGCTCACTACAGGCCAGTGGTCCCCAAACTTTGATGGCATTTCTGTCTCTGGGACCCCCAATTCATATTGTAAAATCAATGTTAATTAACTATCAAACTATCATTTAGCCCATGACCCACTTTGGAAACTACTTTCCATTTAAGCTGTAGAGATGGAACGTAAATATAACATTGCTGTGGTTATTATGAAATAAATATATTGTAGTTCTGTCTCATGTTGCCCACCATGCATAATGTACGTAACTCAGCTAGATATAGCTCATTCTGACACCTGCTCAACAGTTGTACCTGATTCATTGATTATTGTATTAACAGTTTGTATAGCATGGGTACAGATATATATACAGGGTTAGAAAAAGGAAAAACTATTTACTATTTACAGTATAGAAAGAAGGGGCTGTGATCACTGTGTTCATTGTTTTTAATATCATTAAACAGAGTTTCTATCAATGAAAATGCCATCGTGATTAATCTCCATCCAATGTACAGTCTGTACAGCAGCTTGCAATCTGTTCCATAGCTGGTTTGCCTGGGGAAAAAAACAACACCATTGCTAATTAGTTATGTAAGTTTTGCAACTTGTGGGGATTAGTTTAACATTGGTCATGATTAAACCATAGCTATCACTGCAGCGAGTAGCCAACGTTATGCAGTGACAGCGTTAGGTACAGTAGGCTATTTCACGGCTTTTAAGAGCTCCAAAACTGCAGAATGTTGACATATCGTGGTCTGGGGGGTCGGACTGATGCCTGCTAATAAGCTAGCTTGCATCTGAGTTGTATCACCGGGGCATGCACTGGCGATAAATAAAAAAGAATAAAGCGCCGATGCGGCGCCAAATGAATGGGTAACGTTGTATGAATGCAACACCGTATCATATCGTTAGTTCACGTGACGTAACGTTAACCTTTGCAAGAGATTGCGATATTTTTGGCGATGCAGATTGTTAATACATTCAAATAATATTGGTTATTATAATATGTTTTCCATAATAAAGGACAAAAAGGCATCTTACCTCGTCCGCCTTTCAGCCCTCTGTGATGTTGCTCCGTTTTAAGTCACATCGCGATGTCACTTCATCTGAAGGGGATTCTAGCCCTAACCCTCGGCCCTAACCCTTGGTCCAAAGAGAAATGAGATAACCCTTCCTCCTCACGTGAACGCGCATTAGCAAGGGGAAGGGCTAAGGGCCAGGGAGAAGGGGGGAATTGGGAAAGGGCCTAACAGTGGGATTTCTCTCATGGGGCCGTCAGGCCCCAATGTGTCACATGGTTTTTTGGGGACCTCTTATCGGCCCTTTAAGCCCCGATAATTGAGTTTGATAAAGGGCCGTTGCCACGGGGTTACTTTGGCACACATCTTCATCTTCTGAGACGCTCGGTTCTACATGACAGGTCACAGGAATGTATGTTCCTTGGCTTCCTCCCCAGAATCGGCATCACTCACATGCACGTTAGTCAGCAGATAGATGCCTGTCTCTCTCTCTCTCTCTCTCTCTGTGTGTGTGTATGTTTCTCCCTGGCAATGGCCATAGAGACCGTATATACCAGATGGTACCTCTTGAGTCGTTTTTGGAGAGCTAACCATTTCTGTCACCAACTGTCCGCTTGTCGCCGTGCCGTGTCTGTAATATGTGCATGTTTCTGATGAAGGAGTCGTATCGTCAAGTGATGAAGATGAGGCCGAAGGACCTGTGGAAGAGACTGATGGTGAAGTTCAGAGGAGAAGAGGGGCTCGACTACGGTGGAGTGGCCAGGTAAGAAATCCATAAGACACTCACTGTTATGTGAATGTTAGATCACGGTCTGCCCCCTTGTGGCAGACTGCACAGCCTGCTGAATGTGCGTTTTAAGAAAATACTTTTTTTTGCCAAAGTCCCTTCGTACATTTGCAAGGTTTTCAATGCAGTGGACATATAATTGATGTCTGATTTATCTTTTCTCAACATATACTGTGTGTTCTCTAACCCCTGTCGGCGTCTATGCAGGGAGTGGTTGTATCTTCTGTCCCACGAGATGCTAAACCCATACTACGGCCTGTTCCAGTACTCCCGTGATGACATCTATACCCTGCAGATAAACCCAGACTCTGCCGTCAATCCGGTGAGTCTGAGACACAACTGACAGACTGACTGACTGACCACAACACAGAAGACCCGCTCTCTGGACAGACAGACAGACAGACAGCAAGCATGCACCCAAGAAATTGGGTTGGTTCATCGGCTGTTATCTTCTACAGCTTTGCCCCTCCCTGGTTGTTTGGCCTGGAGTCGCCCCCCCCCCCCCCCCCCCCCGTTCTAAACCACCATTCTCATGCCCGACAAGCGGAATAAATGGATTTAATTGTTCTCATGATAGATTATTCACTGACTTTTTATCCTTTAGGATTTCTCAATCGGTCAAAAGACAAATGGTTGAGATTCGGATGTCCTCCACTTGCGTAGTAAGCGGAGACTTGAGACAGACAGACGGACAGATATTGTAACGATCTAGCAGAGGGCCAAATGTCAGCTCGACCCACTCAAAAGTCTTGAGCAATTCAATTACATGGAAATGCAGGAATGCACGAGTTCCCTAAAGGATGGAATTGTTTTCAGATGTAATGCGTTTAAAAAAGAAAAGAAAAAGAACACATGCAGCCGCGTTCTTCCAGGAACTAAGACAATGTTGTTGTGGTCTCTCTGGTAGGAACACTTGTCCTACTTCCACTTTGTGGGCCGTATCATGGGCATGGCGGTGTTCCACGGACACTACATTGATGGAGGCTTCACCCTGCCCTTCTACAAGCAGCTGCTGGGCAAGCCCATCACCCTGGACGACATGGAGTCTGTGGACCCAGACCTGCACAACAGCCTTGTCTGGATACTGTACGTATAGCAAGTGGAGCAGATTGCCCAAATTGCTGGAAATAGCTGAAATTGTATTTGTATCTAGTGTAAGTGTAACTCATGGGAATACAGTCAGCTAAGTATACAGCCCATGGAAATACAGTCAATTAAGTATAGGGTTTAAGTGGTTAAATGTTTCCTGGGAAATAAACAAGAAAGGGGAAGATGTATCAATGTGGATGACAAACCCATTTTTATGTCTTCTGTGGAATTGAATTGAGCACTTTTATTTATTTGGGTAAACTCTACATGCCAATAGGGACTGCTGTAGGGTGGTTGTTTAATAACAGCGGTCTTTCTAGCTCTTTAGTAAACATAAAATACATTTCCAGGTCAGGATACCATTTGTATCCAATCAGGAGAGTGAACTCCACTAATGTACCAGTTTCAATTTATAGTGTTCCAGTTCCAATTTTGTCTGTTTATTTCTTTGTTTGTCACATCACTTCTAATGCTTATCCTTTCAAATTCTCTCTCCTGATTGGATAAATAGGATTGGATTGGATAAAGAGTTGGAGAGTTAAGTTAGAATAAATATTTTAGCTACCCTCCAAGGGAAACTGTTACAATCATACATGTTTTTTGAACAACCTCTCTAGATTATATGAGAGAATGACAGTGCCATCTAGATTCAAGATTGCTTTATTTGTCATTCTTTCCAACTGCAGCAGCAGAAAAAAACAAAATTACGTTTCTCCTAGTTAAAAGACAGCACAGGCTCATACAATAATAAATATCAAGTGCAAGACAATACTCTGAATATAAATAAGTCCTAAAAAACTACAGGAATCCATAAAAAAGATAAATAGGTACAATCTAAAGACTTTACCTACTGTAGGTCTTTACAGCAAACATTATAATAAGATACATTATCAACATTTTATTTTTATGCTTACCGGTATTTAAGCATTACCGTCCAAAAGTTTCACCATATATTGGTCTTATCCTTTACAAAGAAATGAATCATTAAAGCTGCACTCTGTAATGTTCATGTCCTACCATGAGCTCGGGTGCACCGCACAAATGCTGAAAGTTTTACCACTGAGCCATTAGCTCCCAAACACTGGGTCCCATTTTGGGGTTGCGGACAAATTTTTTGGGTCCCTTATTTTTGGTTTCCTACATTTTATTTTCTATTTATTATTATTTCAAAACATTTTCCAAAAACAGCAAGATTTTCATGGAATTAAAAATTATTTTTGATGAGAAATTCCATAAATTAGAAAACAAAAGTTTAAGAAGTAGTGAAACCCACGTTGGGAGATTGTAGATCTCCCAACTGTAGATCTGTAGATTTTTTGGGTCTTTTCTTGAGCTAAAAAGTTAGGGGAACCACTGCATGTCTGCTTTCTCCGGTGAGAAAACACTTGTCAGTAGTGGTCCTATCAAACCACAACAAATTTCTGAATGGAAGAGTAGGGAGACCAAATACAGCCACCGCAGTTGTGTTAGTAATATTGTATTAATATATATTATATAGAGAGTATGCACATGCATAAAGTGAGTGGAAAAGTGAGTTTAACGTCGTTTAATGCAATCCGATTTCTGTTTGGATGTATGGGCTGTCAAGGCCAGAAAGGCGTTTCTTGCTACTCAGCAGGCGTTCCCGCGTAACTTCCGGGTATGATGATGATGTCACACATATACCCACTATAGTCTATACTAGTATACCATACAGATGGTCAAGTGGCTTTAACTACATGATGACAGCTGACAGCCAGAGTCCTGCAGTTATGTGTGTCCTCCTTCCATGTGCGTCGCAGGGACAACGACATCACGGGCGTGCTGGACCACACCTTCTGCGTGGAGCACAACGCGTACGGCGAGATCATCCAGCACGAGCTCAAGCCCAACGGCAAGAGCATCCAGGTCACCCAGGACACCAAGAAGGAGTATGTGCGGCTCTACGTCAACTGGCGCTTCCTGCGCGGCATCGAGGCCCAGTTCCTGGCCTTGCAGAAGGGCTTCAACGAGGTCATCCCCCAGCACCTCCTCAAGGCTTTTGATGAGAAGGAGCTCGAGGTAATATTCCACACCAGCATATACCTACCATGACTTTATGCAATATGTGATGATGTCCTTAACCCATTTTGGGCAGGAACCCCTTTTGGTGTTAGTATTATGTTATGCTTTAGCTATTGAAAAATAGCAGATCTACGAGCTTGCTGCTATTTTTGGAAAATCGAAGAACGACTGACATAGAAACATATCTTTTTCAGAAAACTGTCAGAATGTAGAAGACATTTTTAGAATCTGATCTCAGGTCAGAATGGGTTAAACTTTGCCTATAATCACATGCCCAAAATAGGGATGCCAATGCTGCCCAAATGTCACACGTTGCATTTCAAATAGCTACACTTTTAGAGTGTGGCGGGGTTGAGGCCATGTGATGCATGTCCTGAACTGTATTCCATGGGCAACATGGCACACTTGTCTAATTTGGATGTCTGAATACATTTGGAATTGGCATGTTTTGAAATGCTTCCCTCTTCTCTCCTCGCAGCTGATCGTGTGCGGGCTGGGTAAAATAGACATCCACGACTGGAAGTCCAACACGCGGCTGAAGCACTGCACCTCCGACAGCAACATCGTCAAGTGGTTCTGGCAGGCTGTGGAGTCGTATGACGAGGAGCGCCGAGCCCGCCTCCTGCAGTTTGTTACCGGCTCGTCCAGGGTCCCTCTTCAAGGCTTCAAGGCACTGCAAGGTACAGTGTGAGTCAGGGCCCTGCTTCAAGGCACTGCAAGGTACAGTGTGAGTCAGGGCCCCCTTCAAGGCACTGCAAGGTACAGTGTGAGTCAGGGCTCCGCTTCAAGGCACTGCAAGGTACAGTGTGAGTCAGGGCTCCGCTTCAAGGCACTGCAAGGTACAGTGTGAGTCAGGGCTCCGCTTCAAGGCACTGCAAGGTACAGTGTGAGTCAGGGCCCTGCTTCAAGGCACTGCAAGGTACAGTGTGAGTCAGGGCCCCCTTCAAGGCACTGCAAGGTACGGTGTGAGTCAGGGCCCTGCTTCAAGGCACTGCAAGGTACGGTGTGAGTCAGGGTCCCCCTTCAAGGCTTCAAGGCACTGCAAGGTACAGTGTGAGTCAGGGCCCTGCTTCAAGGCACTGCAAGGTACGGTGTGAGTCAGGGCCCTGCTTCAAGGCACTGCAAGGTACGGTGTGAGTCAGGGTCCCCCTTCAAGGCTTCAAGGCACTGCAAGGTACAGTGTGAGTCAGGGCCCTGTTTCAAGGCTTCAAGGCACTGCAAGGTACAGTGTGAGTCAGGTTAATGCCCTACTGCAAGGTAGAGTGTGATTCACACACAGGCCTGGAAGGCCCAACTGTCCATCATCTGAGAGGTTAAGGCAGTGATCCCCTCAAGGACCTCTGGTGGTCCCCATGTACACTTATTTTATGAATGGTATAAATGGTACATTCATATATCGATCGCCTTAACATTAACATCTCAATATATCTGTATTCCAGTGGAAACACAGCTTATGACAGATAAAGACAAATATTGCGGTGCATTAAATGAGCTATACCTATCCTATAAAGAGCTGTCTGGCCACTATACTACTGTGGGAGGTACCTCACTTTTTCCATTTCCCATATTGATTTCTCCCTCTCCTGAAAGCAGTTCTCTCCCCTATTCAGTAGCTCTGCTCTGCTGACACAACGGGGGAGCGGGTGGGTGGGGCTGCTTGTTCTATTCAATCAGATATCTTCACAAGATTCTGTGCTCCTCTTTGTGCATTTAGTGTCACTGTGTTTTTCTGGCCTGGGCTGAACCCTGAGTCAGAGCAGAGTCCAGCGGTTCAGTGGGTCCATCCTGGCAGCCACCACAGCCCAGATAGACAGAGAGGAGAGAGAGATGCAGAGCTCCTTGTGATCCACTTCTGTTCCTGTGTTAGACAGTCAGGCAGCCCAGCCACCATCTAGCAGCCGTAGGATCAACACCTGGGACCACACATATAAATGTTGCTTAGAGACTCAACTTTACAAGCTTTGCACATTTCATATTGTTTTTGGCACAATATGAAATGTGTCCTGGTTGCAGTCAATGTTACGCACAGGGAATCAAAGAACTCCCAGTCATTTAGCTTTGGCGGTGAATCAATATTTGTATTGGATATGACCAGAGTGGCAGGGGCGTGCATGCATGCTTTAGCACCCCCTAGTGGCCCTCTCTGGACCAACATGCCCTTTTGTCAAGTCCATTATTTGTGTATAGTATGTGGCCCATGGTTACATCGATCAATTCTGGATTAAAAGCTTATATTTATAAATTTATCATGATGTTGTATGTGTGTGTGACTGTCCACACACCCACACGGGAGGCATATTAGTGCCCCTCCCTCCGCCTCCGTTCACTCACTCTCACTCGACGTGAACGTGTGTACACTCCGCACAGATGAAGTTGAAAGGGCAGAATTTCGCAGAAAGGGCTTCTGACTTCTTACATTCTCATGAATGACGGACCCAGTCCAAAAAGAAATTGGACGGTCGTAACCACAAGCAGCCAGCCATCTTAACCCAATTTGGGCGGGAACCCCTTTTGGTGTTTTAAACATTATGTTGTAATTTAGCTATTGAAAAATAGCAGATCTACAAGCTCATAGCGCGCCACCAAGTGGCTTGCTACGAGCTTGTAGGTCTGCTATTTTTGAAAAATCGGGAAAATATTTATTTCAGAAAACTGGAAGATTTAGAAGTTTTTTTTTTTTTTTTGAGGTCAGGCCTAAATGTGTTAAGCCTTATATACTTTTATGTAAGACAAATTGCAAAAATAGCTAATGTTCAAACTTGTAAGTGTGTAGTTTTCCAAATTCTATTTTTTTTTTCTCCAAAACATAATTAATTAATTATCTTACCATTCTCTGTGGAAATGGTATGTCTCTTGGTGTCTCTTCCTAAACTCATTCCCGATACTATTACTATTGTCTTGTTAACTGTGGTTGAAAAGAAGTACTAAACCACTAGCACACCTGAGCCATTCATATGCTGAAAAGCTCATTTATATGTTAATATGCAGTATATGCCACTCCCCTCATATGAGACGTTGAGGATTAACTTTCAAACCACCAAGCCTGAGGGTGATTGGCTGGCAGATGGTGTGGTCTGTCTGTATTTAACGGTCACAGTGACCGTTAAAGACAGACAGACAGACGGACAGATGTTTGTTTAATAGATTTATTTGTTGAGCGTTGTGTTGCGAAGATATTGAAATTAGTCTGATTTAATTGTATTACTATTTTTTTTATTACTTATTGACATAAAAGAAAAACACATGTTTATCGGAGAACCGTCAAGGATATAAAGTTGTGAGATTTATTTCCATTGTGGTCCTTGGTCTGTATTTGTTGTTACATTACAACAAATACAGGCAGTACAACAATAAATAAAAATGCTACACTTTACAGCATAAATAAAAATGATCTAATTATAAATATAAGTAATATTCTGCAAGATTTTCTAAAAGCCATGCTTTGACCTTTTTCTTAAAATGGAGATGGCTGCTGATGCTTTTAATCGTCGAGGGTAGCTAGTCCCAGTTTACTGCTCCTCCACATGTGAATGAGCGTTTTCCCATTTGGGTGGTGAATGTATTCATGGACAGGGTCTGCAAAGCTGGCTCTGGGTTAGGTTGGAATGAACATGGCTACACTTCGTGAAAAGATTGCAACGGTACACAGGAGCGCTGTTGTACCAAGTTCATCTGTAGTGACCTGACCTGGCTAGTGGCTGCCAGAGGGGAGCCAACCCAACTGCTGCAAATGCTGTTTTCCAACATCACAGATAGCCCTGACCAGCCTATTTTGAGAAACCTGCAACTTCTCTTTATGGCTTTAGGCCACTGTACCATGAGCTAATCGCCTAATTGAAACTAGAAAAAGTGCCCTTCTGGGCACAGGTCTCCACCAGGAGGATAGGAGTGTGTGTGATGTTTGGCAAAATGTTTAGGAGTAATATGGTTTGTTTTGTGTGACACGACTTGGCCTGTCGCACCACCATGAGGCTGATTTGAAAACTGTGGCATTTCTTCCTCAGCCTAGTGGGGATATGCATGCACAGTTTCACCGCAATCGGACGCTGTGTTGAGGAGTTGTGGCGATTTGTACAAAACGGGACACATTTGCACACATTTCTGTCTCACATCAAAGTCCAAAAAGCTGCTGTTGAATGGACGGTGGGTACACTGTCGTTTCTGGTCGAAAGTTGTAGGGAGGCGTTAAATATATTTCAGCATTAAACTGAAGGCTAAAGAACCATTAAACCCCAATTCTCACACTGTTCTCAAATAGAAATAGTCACTGTCTTACATGTACTTCACAAAGTGGTGCACAAAGACAATGTCTGAGTAATTTACATCATGCATAGATGTTGAACAACACCCCGACTTTCACACTCTTTAAGTTTCACTTTGACTTTGCTAAGCCAATCACAGGTTAGCTGTGAATACACTTTTGAGGAGACAGGCATTTACATACAGTCAAACCTAGTTTTGGTGGCCTCAGGACTTCTTGAGGCACCTTAAAAAAAACAGAACTGACTCCAAAAACTGAACATTTAACTAAAACCCTTTTTCATAATTTGGTTCATGTAATTGCAGTTCCTTTCTATTTTTGCTGTACACAATTCTGCAATTCTAGAAACTTAATCTTCAACAATGGCAGTTTGGGTCCCTTCCCATTCCCATAAAGTTGCATGTACACTACTGTGCATAAACAGTATCTACTTAATAACTGAGTTTACAGTTTCTCACTGTTTGTTTGTTTTATTTTTACTTGACCTATTTTTTCTATTTTCTAGAGCTCTTCAGACAAATCATTCCAAGCATGTTCAGTCTTAGCTACAACAGAACATTTATTCCAGTTTAATTTAACCCATTTAGGCCGGAAACCCTTTTGGTGGCATTATGTTATGCTTTAGCTATTGAAAAATAGCAGATCTACAAGGTCATAGAGCTTGTAGGTCTGCTATTTTTGAAAAATCGAATATTCAATGCATTTATCATTATAAATACTATGTATGTCTATAATATTTTATGCACACAGGGCTTAATAAGTTGAGACACCAGACCGATTCTGTCACTCAATGTGATTCACACTCCCCCAAACCTATGGGGAATTATAGTATACATCAAATAAATAATTTTTTGAATAAAATAATTGTATACATTTTAAAACAATCAAACAAAATAATAATAATTAAGAAGAAATAGTGAAAATAGCTGTTCTACGTTGTGCGCTTGTAGATCCGCTATTTTCCCTAGTTTGGGTTCCGGACAAACGTCTAATCTCTTTTGGGTCTCGACCCGAACATTTGGGAACCACTGCCCTAGAAGCGCCTCTGGTCCCACATTTTGTGCACCACAGGCTTTAGTGTAACTTTAGATTTTTCTTACAGGTGCTGCTGGGCCGCGGCTTTTCACCATCCACCAGATTGATGCCAGCTCCAACAATCTGCCCAAAGCCCACACCTGGTGAGTCCACAATAGAATACTTTCCTATGCTGCCCATGGGATGCAACATATCTTAGAGATGGGAAAGAGTCGGTTGGGAACCTAGACATAGTATTTATATCACACTTTTAGGATTCAATCCATTAAAAAAACGTATTCATGTCATCAACTGCCATTAAACTTTATGTTGGACAGAACAGGCCGTTTCTGTTTATGAATGTGGTTTGTGTATCCTTAAACATTTATGAATGATATTTTAATGTTCTGAATATTAGCTGTTCATCACATGAGGTTCTGCTATAAAATCCTGGAATCTAAGGTCTCTTCTGCCTGTGTCTTCATCTAGTTTCAACCGGATCGACATTCCTCCCTACGAGCTCTATGACAAATTATACGACAAGCTGCTCACTGCCATCGAGGAGACCTGTGGCTTCGCTGTAGAGTGACACACAGATGCACTGCAGACGGGAGGACCGGCAAGCACCAGGAACCAACGCAGTTTGACCGTGATTGGACCCCTCCACAAATCAGTCCAATTCAACAGGTGGTCATCCATGGTCACCTGACCCAAGGACTCCCATACTCACCAGGGACATGTGGCAAGGACTGGTGGGGGAGGCGGGTGTGGACAGAAAAAGACCACAACATGTGGCAAGACTCTCCTCGAGTTTCTCTACACCCACCTCTACTTTTTTATGATTATAATTATAATTATTAAAAACAGACCTTTACAGCTGCTAATAACTCAGACTATTTACTAACTTGTGGAACCTGCAAAAAGTGCTGACTCTTCCCTTTCTTTTGTAAGTTCATTTTTTTAGCATCTAAAATGAATAGACAGTATTCCATGTAGCAATGCATCATCTTACCATGTGTTACGTGTCAGTCCACTCAGAACCCATGTTAACAAGACTGGTTTGGCAGAGTACAGGGTTATTGCTGGTAATACAACCACCCAAATACACCATTTAATAGCATAATGGATGCACAGAGTCTCAGCAGGGGAGTTTGGTGTGACCTGTGAAGGCTTCCCAGGGCCTCCATGTGGGGGTTTCAGTTAGCACAGAGGCTGGACAGCGGAGACGGCATCCCAGAATGAAAAGACAACTGACTAGAGGCTGTATCCAGAAGTAGATCAAATGTGACCCAATGTTTACAACCCTCTCCAAAGACAGCAGCAGGGATCTACACATGACAACCAGCGCTGCATTCCCAGTCAAAACCTATTGCCTACGTCTAACATCTAGGTTTTGTCTGAAAAAAAAAGAAAGAACGAGAAAAAGAAGAAATGAATGAGTAGCTTGAAATGTGTTATTTTTATATAATGGGAAAATGAAAAAGAAACACTAAAATTATATATAATATATATATATAATTTATTGCTGTTATATTCCAGAAACCCTTTGACATTATTCCATTAAAAAAATCTTTTAAATATTAAATGTTACTGTTTAAATTATAGAAGACAATTTGTGAAAGAATTAAGCTTGAATGAAGTTCACTTCGATTGCTGTGGTTGAAATCTTTAGCCTCTCTCCTACCTATGTGGAGTGGTATGTCTTAAGGGCAGGTCAAACACACGTTTGACCTGCACCTCTGAGTGCCATAATAGTTTTGAATCAATGAATATTTGAAAACATTAAGCTGACCCTTTAAATGTTAGTGATATCCTCCAACAATTTACATGGTCTGTTGAAAAATCTGTGAAAATCCAGATTTCTCTGTTTTTGTAGTTCTGTACTTGGGGTTACATTATTTCCACTAGCTCAACACAACATTATTTCTACGTGATCTGTTCAATATCCAGGAATACGAAAAGATAACCCATAGTGACATTTTGTATGTGTTGTCTGTCAGCAAAAACAACCTCTACTACCTTGGTCATAGCGATGTGGTGCTAAGTAACATACATGTTTGTTTTATTGGCAAACTTACTCTTGCAGCTTAATGCTAGACTGCGAAATACACTACTTGCCCCCAAAAACTGTTAGTGGCCACAAATCAATACATGCAGACCTCTAGCTAGCCACATTCTCAGGAGATGTCACATTAAGTTGTAATATTTTTTCAGGAACAGGCAAAACACAAATTCTAACCCCACCTGCATTGATTGAGTGGCCTACAGATTATGTTAATGGTGTTGTGATTATAACACTGTTGATTTCCACATGGGCTTTTGATAAAACATGTAGTGAATGAGATTAACTTTGATTTTTTTACCCAGCTCAGCAGTCGTACCAGTAATGTTTTAATTTCAAGAACATGGATTTTCTATGATTTGACACAAAAACTCTTGAATGTTTTCTAAATGATGCTGCCTGTCTAGCAATCTCTATATGACCATGGACTGTTCTGACGGTTTGCATACACTACACAAATGAGTAGCTCATTTTGTTATTTTTAATGTAGATAAGTGTATGCAAAGTGAGAAGTGTCCTCAGATGGTGCTTTGTACAGTAATAAGATATTGTTCATTGAAAGTGTAATTTATCTTTAACTTAAGTAGAAAAAGGTTTTCTTAAAATAAAAAAAGAATTGCACACATACAGAACCAGGTTGCCACGTGTACTTGGTGACGACCTCTATGGCAGGTAGGTAATATGGACTGATCAATTTTATAAGTAGACATTCAGTTACTCTCAAGTCCTGTGCACCAATAGAACTCAAGTGTTTGTTTCCTACACTACATCTCTCAGTATCGCTCCACAGCTGCCTCTTCCTGAACAACTGAACTTTTTTATTAACAAGTCAACATTAAGATGCAGCTCTTGGTTTCCCCCCCCCCCCTCTTTTTTAGCATGTTCCACTAGCAGGACTATATCTCTAATAGCTGACTGATGCAATTTGATGTATGTTAACACTATCATTTTTGTAAGAGTATTTTATTTTTGTGTGTAATTAGTTCTAATTAAACTTGCCTTTGTCTAATGATGTAAGGCACCTTGTACAGAGATGTAATGTATTTTTTTTGAGTGGTGCAACCACAAGGAACAGCAATGTCCCGTGTTAACCTATGTGACTATGAGTACCAGTAGGGGGAAAAGTGGCGCTGTTGTGTCAGAAACAGAGAGAGAGAGAGATAGTAGTGCTAATTACAGAGAGAGAGAGAAGCAGGGGGAGAGGGGAGTTACACCACTCAGTTCACACAGGTGTGATTTTGTATTATATAGTTGATCTCTCTGAATGAGAGCCAAACAGTTGTAAAATCCCAAATAAATATCAGGTGTGACCACCCTTTGCCTTTTAAAACAGACCCAATTATCCTACAGTATGTACACTACATATAGTTTTTAAGCAGGTACGTTGTTCTTAATTAACATATTGGAGAATGTGCCACTTTTGTGGATTTAGGCAAGTCTGATGGTCTCAAATTGGATGTAGCTCTCATGCTTCTCTCTACGTGTAATATCAGACTGACTTAATCATGTTGAGATCAGGGCAGTCTGTAGTTTTGCAGAACATAATTCAGACTGGCTGTTTGGGTCATTGTCAACCTTCAGAATTAATTTTGAGCCGATCAGATGACTCCCTGATGATAAGTTGGATAAGAATATACCTGTACTTTTATGGAACTCATCACTGCCTTGTACAACTCGCTCAATTGGCTGCATCTTAAATCGAGAAGGAAATAACATTGGTTTCACTTCATTTTTAAATGCATTTATTTTAGTTGCCCTTCTTATTTGAAACAGTATTTGGTTCCATGATTCCATCTACTTCATCATATCAACTTAGACACCTGTAATATATTTACTTTTGTTGTCCCACAAATCTTTAAAGGTGTTGGACGTCATTCTGCTACAAAGTTCAATGTGATTGTTATGATCTTCCTCTATATCTTAGATCCATTCCTTCTATCGTACGCCACTAAATTCTGACCAAATCTACAAAACATTTCTATCCTGATGGGATTGACCCCATCCTCAGTACATGAAGGGCTATATCGTGCACCACCCCTTAGCCCTAAACTTATTTGTCATTTTTTACTATTTTGAAAAACCCTTTAAAGTAGTTCAAATGGCCGATCTACAAGCTCACAACGTGTCGATGTAGATCGGCTAGTTGAACTATTTTTAAATGTTTTTCAAGATGGTAAAACAAGCAAAAACGTTTAGGGATAAGGGGCAGGGGTGCAATATAGGGCCTGAAGTGTCACTGAACTATTTGATGAGTACAAAAATGATGTCAATAATATGCTAGGCATTCACAGTTCCCGACCTAATTTAACACATTTTGGACAAACAACAAGGGAATATCATTGGAAGGAATTGTGGGATCTGTGCCTTGTCTATACATATCTATTCTCAGAAAGAAGTGTAAAATTCAGCACTGCAATTAATTAATTTCCATCTCAGATTACAGTAGGTCTAGCCATAGGACACTAGGGTCAAGAATTTAAATGTGTGATCTGACCGTGGGACATTTGCATGACAGAGTGTACATGTGTGAGCTAAATAATGGTCCAGTGGCCCCCCTACCCTTTGGGAGACCCACTCACGCTGTATTAACATAGAAGTTTGTGCCACTAAGTATTCACCAGATGCAGATGGGGGGGTAGGGCTTTATGGTGTTTATGGGGCAGCCAGGGAGGTTAGTAGTAGGCCTACAAATAGAATATAGACTTATAACGTCTATAGGCCACGTCACGTGTCACAATTTAAATACTGAGTCTCTCCAAACCTGATAATTATGAAAATTGAGGTTATTTTTTAAAATTAGCCTACAGTTGTCAGGTCTTAGCCTTAGAGTGGTCGTAGCACGGTCATGTAAGATCAATATGCATGATGACCCCTGGAAATGGAGTATAAGTAAATATTGCTAGTTTTGAAGGTTCTGGAAACCTAAAAAGACTGATGTTATGCCCCCTTTTTAATTTTCTATTTGACCATATAGGACCACAATGGAAATAAATAATAATAATTTTGGTCCCCATTCCTTGGGGTGTTTTTGTCACTGTATGTTTGCACAAACATGAAACTTGTCCTCTGCATTTGATATACCCATAGGAGCAGTGAGCCTTTTTGTTATCCTTTCAACTCCAATGACTGACTGTACTGCTGTTTACATTTCTGTCTAATAAAGTATTCAATCAATACAAAAAGCCGCTTAGCCTGTGTAAGTCTAGTAGTGACTGTAGTGTTATCTGATGTTGTTTCACTTAGATATCTCTGTGACTGTTTTTCAAAATTAGGAACGTGTTGTAAAATAATGTATTTTAGACCTGTAAACTTAAGGTGCGAAATAAATCTTAAATTAAAGTATAAACTTTGCATCGCCCCTGCTCGGTTGTTATAATTCCACTGGGAATTATATATCTCAACTAGTGGGTGCAGTGCAGTGCGACCAGTCCAAAATCCAAATATAGACTTGTATAAATTCTCCTTTATCTTCAGTCAACAGGCAGTTTGCGAGTTAAGATTTATGATGAATAGGCCTACGGAATAATTTAATTATTATCACAACGATTTCTATCAAAGGTAGGACTATAGTTTTATATGTATTTAAATTCGGTTTGATTCCCTTTGTAAAGAGAAGGGAGAACGACCCCGCCCTCTGCTTACGTCATTTCTAGTAATAACACAGGAACTAACCTGATTACCACCTTCAGTCTCGAACATATACGTCCGCTCCAACAGTTTCGCCGAAAGTCCCCAAAAAATAGTCCCCACCGCCAAAAAGGGACTGATTATGTAACAGAAGGGAACATGTGTGATCTCGAATAAGTTGCATTCTTCAATAATTAATTTTCCGTTCGCAGCTATAACAGCTGTTAGATATTAGAATCCATCTCATATATCGTCAGTCCGGCCTTGATGCCAATTTGAACAATAAAAAATAAAATAAAATAAAATAAAACAGTAAACTAAGAACTTATAAACTATAAGAAAAGACCACAGGGTCATTGGAAATAAATAATGTGACATTTTGCACACGTATTACGTATTGCTGTTTTATATAATAATTTTAGAAAATTAAAACAAACAAATACAAGTGGTTATTGGTTGTTTCTATTTGAAGATGGAAACAAGAAACAAACAAACAACAAAACCCCATGGCGGATGAATACGCCGGGCAACGGGGTGCCATCATGCGCGAGGCGAGCACTTCCTCCTCCTATAATAAAAGCCGGTCCTCCTTTTCTCATCACCGGCATTTTCAGCAGAACCACAGTCGGTCAGGTTCGGTCGGTCTTTCAAACCTATTATTAGTATTTCTTGTCTACTTTGTTTTTACATCCACACTTTGTTTACAACATGCCTGGATTTTCCGATAGAGACCGCGGTCGAGACAGAGGGTAAGTGTTTTCTGAGCTTTTCTTAAGTTTTCTTATTTTTTTGTGTCGTCGTAGGCTTTGTAGAAATGGCGACTGGGAAGAAGACGGAAACGAGCCGCTTCCCAGCTATCGTTTTGTCAAATCCCATATCTTATTTTAACCCGTCGTTATGTAGTAATTAATTACAAAACCGATGTGTAAATGTATATCTGGCTGCTTTGACGACATTGAGACATACCGTCTGAGGTGTTATCTGAGGTAACGTTGGCATAAGGCCTGGTCTGGCCTCGTGTCCCGACGGCAGTAGACTAGCATCAAAGCTAAATGCTAACTCGCCGCAGAGACTTTCGCTCGACAAAATATCAAGACGGGAGTCTCCTCGACACCCCTTTCTCGGTTATATAATGTTGGGTTTCTCGCGCTACGGTCTTTGTTTGCTCGATTAAAGCCAACGAACAAATTCCGTAGACGGCCTGAAAAGTTCATTTCAGCTTGGCTTGGCATTTACATGCCGCCATCAAGTAATTATATACGTTTAGTTCATGAAATTCAAGTTCTGATGTTGACACTTGTATTCGGTTTATATTTTCCATTAGGCCTGTATAGGCATAATGGGTCTATTGAGCTAATGTGCTAGCCTCGTGGCTAGCCGGCATTCCACCACGTGACTGCAGGAGTGCGGATACAAAATGCCGGCCAGTTTTTTTCCATTGTTCAACTACTGGCTGGAAAGTATACGACACTTTTTTTATAGCAACTGTATGACGCAATCTATGAGCCAAGTTGCGTTTTCCTGCTAGATTTGAATTGGGATTGGTCTTTTACTGGCAAATTTGAATACATGAAAGGAAATGCGATAAAATTCAAACCCTAGCAGTCACTGCGCTCAATGCACTTATAAAGAAAAGGTTGATAACATGTGCTTTTAAAACACAATGTCTGTTTTGCAGATATGGTGGTGGTCCTCCTCGCTTTGGTGGTGGAGGAGGCGGTCGTGGTGGTGGTGGTGGTGGAGGAGGTGGTAACAAGTATGGAAACCCAGGCGAACGTCTGCGCAAGAAGCACTGGAACCTCGACGACCTCCCAAAGTTTGAGAAGAACTTCTATCAGCCGCACCCCGATGTCGTACGGAGGCCACCGGTATGTAGGCTTTATTATTGCTTAAATGTATGCCATGCTTTTGTTTTTGCTTAAATGTAAGTCGCTCTGGATCAAGAGTCTGCTAAATGCCTAAATTGTATTATGCCTTATCATTGCTTAAATGTATGCCATGCTTTTGTTTTTGCTTAAATGGAAGTCGAGCGTCTGTTAAATGCCTAAATTGTATTATGGTGGGCTCTCACATGGGCTGTCAGCCTAGAGGCATGGTTACATAATGTAACCATGGAATGCGGTGCATGAGTTGTTTCAACTCAATACGTGCAACTTGAGAGATATGTTTAGCTCCCATGTCTTCAACTACCATGTTGTGCATTTGTCCACAGTAACCTTTAAAAAAAAAAAAATGATTTCTTATCCCACAGCAAGATATCGAGGCATACAGGAGAACCCATACTGTTGCAGTGAAGGGAAGAGACTGCCCAAACCCCATCATGAAGTTCAATGAGGCTTCTTTCCCATGTAAGATTAAAACATTCCAAGTTCCAAATTTATCAAACTGAAATATATCATGTCATGCCTTGCTATCCTAGTCTGCGGCCATTCACTACACCAGTATCTGCTGAAATGCAGTGATTAAATGTGCAACAGCATAGGTTTACATTACTTGTCGTATTTTATGTTGGGAATTCTCCTGGCTGCAGCACCACAATTTCAATGCACATGTGACAAATGTTTTTTTTTATTGTATTGATTTGGATTTTAATTATTTTGTTCTCACCTGTACAGCCTATGTGATGGATGTGATCCAGAAACAGAACTGGACTGAACCAACACCCATTCAAGCACAGGGATGGCCTCTAGCTCTGAGTGGCAAGGATATGGTTGGCATTGCACAGACTGGCTCTGGGAAAACGCTTGCTGTAAGTACATTCTGTATGTTCTGTTTAGACCTAGCTGGCTTCAATCAACGTACTTTTCTTTAACCCATTTAGGCCTGACCTCAACATTAAAAAAAAATCTTCTAAATTCTCCAGTTTTCTGAAATAAATATTTTCATGATTTTTCAAAAATAGCAGACCTACAAACTCGTGTCGCTCTATGAGCTTGTAGATCTGCTATTTTTTAATGGCTAAATTATAACATAATGTTAAACACCAAAAGGGGTTCCTGCCCAAAATGGCTTAAACAACTGATTTCTGCTCAAGTAACTACTTTCTCTTTGCTCTGCAGTATCTGTTGCCGGCTATCGTGCACATCAACCACCAGCCATTTTTGGAGCGCGGAGATGGTCCAATTGTAAGTAATACAAATCACCCCTTGTGATGTTATCAGTTGGATGAGTTGTCTTTTAAGGTATGTAAGCAAGTTTTTGGCAATAAACTCCTTTTCTCCTCTGCAGTGCTTGGTGCTTGCCCCCACCCGTGAGTTGGCGCAACAGGTCCAGCAGGTGGCTGCAGAGTATGGAAGAGCTTCTCGCCTCAAGTCCACATGCGTTTATGGAGGTGCACCCAAGGGACCACAGATCCGTGACCTGGAAAGGGGTATGTGCAGTCACCATTTTGGGGACTTATTACTCCACCAACAAAATGTGCATATCAGTTCCTGACCTGAAGTAGTCTGTCATAAGTAACAACTCCTAATAAGTGCTTGTTTTCTTCTCTGTCAAGGTGTGGAGATATGCATCGCCACTCCGGGTAGGCTCATTGACTTCTTGGAAGCGGGAAAGACCAACCTTCGCAGATGCACATACCTTGTTCTGGATGAGGCTGACAGAATGCTTGACATGGGTTTCGAACCACAGATCCGAAAAATAGTGGACCAAATCAGAGTAAGATTCTATTTTTTTTTTTACATTTACATATACATTATTTTTAAATAAAGGCAGATGTTGTGAACTGTCGAGGCTGTATGTATGCTGAACTAATTGTAATGCCCCCGTTACCACAGCCTGACCGACAGACACTGATGTGGAGTGCTACCTGGCCCAAAGAGGTCCGCCAGATGGCAGAGGACTTCCTACGGGAATACGTCCAGATCAACATCGGAGCACTGCAGCTCAGCGCCAATCACAATATTCTACAGATTGTTGATGTTTGCAATGACGGAGAGAAGGAGGACAAGTGAGTAAAACTTTAAAATGTGCTGCATAATGCATGTGCTTTACGCAGATGTTTAATGGTGTCTTATGGAGTTTTGTTATTGAGACACTTTGTTGCTGGTTTTCTCTAGGCTGCTTCGCCTGCTGGAGGAGATCATGAGTGAGAAGGAGAACAAGACTATTATATTTGTGGAGACCAAGAGGAAGTGTGATGAGATCACCAGGAGGATGAGGAGAGATGGGTATGTATTGCTGATTTGCTGTTCAGCATGTTGGTAGTACCAGAAGTATTTAGAAAATGGTTTAATTTATTTTAATTTTTTAATTTTTAGATGGCCAGCAATGGGTATCCATGGAGATAAGAGCCAACAGGAAAGAGACTGGGTGCTCAATGGTAAGTTACTTGGGGCCCCATCTTGCCATCCCTTACCCCTTATACCTAAACTTATTTGCCTTTTTTTTTTTTTAGTTTACTATTTAAACATTTTAAAATTGTTCAACTAGATTGGCTATTTGAACTATTTAAAAAGGTTTCAAAATGGCAAATAAGTTTAGGAGTAAGGGGGCAGGGTTGTGGTGCAAGATATAGCTCATGGAGTGTGAATATCCAATATTAATGTTGAAAACATGATTGTTTAAATGTTTCCTTTCTGTTATTTCAGAGTTCAAGTTTGGGAAGGCGCCAATCCTCATTGCAACAGATGTGGCCTCCAGGGGTCTAGGTTAGTGTTTGTTTGACAATTTTTTGTAATGTTCAATTTCAAAAAAGAAAGTGCATTTGCTTTCTTTAACTCTTCTGCTTCTTTCTGAGTTTCTCCCCGTACCTGAAGGAGCAGTCAGGTGTGGCAGGGCCTTGGCATGACAAGCCCAGGTCTCCAGAGGGGGAAGGAGGATTCTTGGAGGTGTCCTGACTGGGGGAGACGCGGGTCTCCCAGTCATGCAGATATACAGAGGTGACAGGGCCCCGGGTGCAGCATATCGTGCTGGCCTGCCTTTAAAATAAGGGGGGTCTGCGATGGGGTCCACAGATCCTCCCCATACGCTCGTCTATGGCAATGGTTTGAACTGCTTCACACCCAGGCTTTTAACTAGCCCTGCATGCTAGTCATTTGCGTTGTGGAAGTTTTATTTCATTTAGAGTTTGTTAAAGCATGGGTGATGTAAGTGTTGCAGTTTACCTAAACCTAATGTTGTAAGAGCAGTCTGTCTGATCATGCCATCACCTCTGTAATGACATGGCTACTGGCGCTTCTGGTCACAGTGGAACGCGCACGTCGGCCATGGACAAAATCCAAGCTCACACTCCTCCCTCGCCTGCGTTTCAAAGTCATGTCGAGACCTGCCAACGTGAGACATTTGATCACCTGAACTCTGGTTCTGGAAATATCTTACCATGATGAGAATGGGCATACGCAAACTTTTTTTTCTCATAATGGGCCAAGACCAAGTGGGGTCCTTACAGCCCTCCAAATTGGTACAGTTCCTAAGATCTTGGCAAGACGCTGCAGTGTGGCCTTTATAGCAAGCTTCTCATGAGTGCGTGACAAAGGGACCATGGTCCTAGTTTGGGCATACGAAGAGGCACTAGACGCATAGCGGCCCTACTGTGTATATGCACCTGCGGGTGACTTGACATTGACATTATGTGGGGACATTTGCTGCAATGGGAACGGACTAGTGAATGCATACTCCAAAATGGTAAGCTTTCTAATCGGTTCTTTATCGTTGTGGGTGGTTCAGCTGTGTGGCTGAGGGTTGGGTTTCTCTTGTCCTCGGGATTGGAAGCAAATGGAGTGTGCATCGTTTCTCTCTTCCCACCGTAGTCTCCCCGGGGAAAAGGTGTTTGTTCAGGAGTTGTCTAATACAAATTCTTCACAGGCTTACCCCATCTAATCATTCCCGTTCTAACTTTACCTCTTGTTTCTGGCTGTTGTGGTGGCATTTTTTTATTTTTATTTTTGGCGTCTTTGTGCGCGCTCCTGCTCACCCTGTTATGCCACACCACAACACAATCCACAGATGTTGAGGATGTAAAATTTGTCATCAACTATGACTACCCAAACAACTCTGAGGACTATATCCACCGAATCGGCAGAACGGCACGTAGCCAAAAGACAGGCACGGCCTACACCTTCTTCACACCCAACAACATGAGGCAGGCCGGTGACCTTGTTGCTGTACTCCGTGAGGCCAGCCAAGCCATCAACCCCAAGCTCCTCCAGATGGCTGAAGGCAGTGGAGGTAAATCCAATTGGTGAGATACAGGAACTGTGGTGTAAGCTGCAGACTTTTATTTGTCTTTATTTTTTGCCCCTCCTGTCTTTTATTTTAATTTTGTTTCACCACAGTTAACTCACTGAGTATCTCAAACAACTTTCACTAGCTTGTCTTAACCATTACATTGTGCTATGGCTATTTTTGTTTTACTCATTTCCTGTCACCATCTCAAAAGAAAATTCACTTGTCTTTTCCAGGGCGTTCAAGGGGAGGCAGAGGTGGCTACGGTAGAGATGACCACCGTGACAGGTATTCTGGCGGCGGCAGCGGCAGGCGTGACTACGGTAGTTTTAGGGACCGGGATAGTGGTAGAGGCTTTGATAACGGACCAAAGAAAAGCTTTGGCGCAAGCTCACAGAATGGAGGCTACGGGGGTGGCAACAATGGCGGCAGCAACAGCTTCAACGGCGGCAGCTATGGAAATGGACAGTCAAACTTTGGTGCCAACCAAGGGAGCTCCTTTGGAGGCCAGCAGAACAACTTTCCGGCCCAGCAGTTTGGGGGTGCCCCCCAAAATGGCGCAAGCCATCCCCCTTTTGCCCCTTTCCCCCAGGCACAGGCACCCCAGCAGCCACCACCGCCCATGATGCCACCATTCCCAATGCCTCCTCAGTTCTCACAGTAAAATTCGCACAGAGAAGTAATTTATTGCTTATTGCTTTTTGTCTTTGTTAAGTTCTATACCTGATCTGCAAATGTATCCCCCCCCCCTTTTTTTTAAAACAAATCTTTATTTGACAGGGTTTCAAAACCAGTCCAAACCTCTATTGAGTTCCTTGGAGGGTCTGCAGTGCAGCCATGTTGTTGCTGCACATTTTTGTTATTACTTTTACTATTTGCTATTTAATTTGTTACATTCCTCAGTAAAGTTTAGTCATGTTTTGTACTAGGTAATATGTTTTGGGTTTTTTCCACTTGTATCGATTACGGAGGTGATGTTAAAGACTGCATGGCCTCAAATAAAAATCCTGAAAGACATTTGTTGTTGTTTCTTTGGGGTTGGTCTCTGGTTATAGTTTAGTTCTGCATGTAGTTGGTATCACTAATGTGATTTCATTACTGCTTATCCAATAACCTTAACTAGTAGATTTGTGTTCAAAGCAAACTTATCTAAAATATTGGCTAATCTACAGTACCTCCTTTAGCCAGAAGGTGTCATTTTTTGTCTCTTCAACATGCTGAAATGGTGTTAACTTAGTTCAATGTCTGTTCAATTCAGCAAGGCAATGTCTTGCTGTACATTTACAGTATTTATTGCAGAGAAATTGGTAGTAATGATTAAGCTGGTAAATAATTTACCATATAAAACCATACATAGTGTTAAAATATTCAATGAAGATAGCACATGCTTTATCGTTAAAGGGCATAGCAAGCCAGCCATATACTAGCAAATGTCACTTCGAAAATTAATTTGCCAACCTTGATTACCATATAATTTTATAGTAAAACTTGGAGCCATCTCTTGGAATGAGAAATGCATCACCAAGTAGCCTATTAAACTGCTGCAGAGAAGACTGACTCCACCCGCTGTGTTAAAGCTTCTGCCAAACTTTGATGACTAATCTGAGAGAACTGCTTTCACACTTGACAATCCATGACGGCGGGGATTTGGCAGCTGCTCATGCACTCATGATGTACTGTGAGCAGTCCCAAGGCCTGTTCAGCCCTGAGGAACCACGGTAAGACTGCCACTCTGCCAGTATTTATCTTTCTAGCACTGACCTGGTACTGGGTTCCCCAAAATGTTGGATTGACAGTTTTAACAGCCAACATATACAACTTTGTACTTTTGATTCTATAAAGAAATGTCCACTCTAGTTCATTAGATCTGTCATTGTGCTAAGCTAAGTCATACATTTATTGTATTGATTTAAGTCATTTGTTGCATTTTATCCCCTGCCTCCCCTCAATAGGGATGGTTAAAGTTTTTAAGTTAAAGCTTTATTCTTATAAATTAGTTCAGTAACAGGCCTCTCCCCAACTCACCAGGTCTTTAATAAACGGGTGGGTTGCCAATTTAATCCAATGAGAATATACTGTAGTTTTTCTGCTTCAATGTTGGTGTGTTCCAGTTCGAAATTTGGGTGATCATTTATTTTGTTTAATAACCTCCAATTGTACTTGTTAACCCCGGCTGTAGCCTGTGAGTTCTCTCTCCTGACCTGAAAATGTATTTTCTTTTTACTAGAGAGTATGAGACACATAGAGGGGTGGGTTTTTTTTCAGACCATGGACCACATAGATAGAGGCTATCATCAGTGTCTTAGTAAAATACTAAACACAAAGATTTGGCATCCCCCCCAAGTAGTCAAGTCACCTTTATTTATATAGCACATTTAAAAACAGAGTTGACCCAAAGTGCTTTCCATATAAAAAGTTACATCATAAGAACCTCATAAAATACAAAAAATAAAATAAACGTAAGCAATACTTCATACAAGAACAATACAATATAACATCACAAGGAACATGAGAGCATGCAATACTATTTAAAACGTTCACAGACTAAATGCTGAAGGCAATGGAGAAAAGGTGGGGTTTTTAGGGAGGCTTTCGATGGTGGGGCTGGAGTTGATGTGTAGTGGGAGACTGTTCCAGAGTTTGGGGGCTGAAAAGACCCGGACACCATAGATTTTTAAGCTCGTTGAGAGGACAACAAGGGCCATGTAGTAACTCTGATGACTCCCTAATGGTCTCGGACTCGGATTTCTGTGTTGCTGGTTCTGTTGACAGTCAGAGGGAGTTAGTCAAATTAGTAGTTAAATGCAATTCACATCGCTCTTTAACCTAGCTGTCCTGTTGATAACATCACTGGGAGAAGAAATTCCATCAACTGACAGTGACGTGTCGACAAATTAGTTTGTTAAACCAATTAGTGTTCTCTTTCACATTAACCATCTTTAAACTGGGGACCATGGTGGTCATCTAAGCACTTTTACTAGACAAAAGGCATGTTCTGATCCACACTAATAGAGAGCACAACTACTCATCCAGTGCATGCATGTCAATCTACAGTGCAGTGGGTGTGGTTGATCAAAACAAATCCTGGAATATTTCCAAAACCATGATAATTTGTACTGAGAAGTTATGCCTGGAACGAGTGTTGGTTTAAAATGATTTGTGTTTCATTTGTAACCTCACCCTGCTGTTGACAGCCTCTGTGTTAAACAACATCAGTTGTATCAGGCGTGGCTGACTGTCTATAACAGGGGTACTCAACTGGCGGACCTATTTGCGGACCACCCAAAAAAAAAAGTTTTAAGTTAATAATATAAATAACATCAGATGGTATACATTTCTCATGTGAAATTGCTGCAAAGGCCCCCAAAATGTCCCCCAAGGGCCCCCAAATTCTGGCGCGCGCTACGCGCGCACAGTGTGGCCTGCCAGGGCGTATAACTCCCGGCCTGATTTGGAGTTCCACTCCGGGCCTGCACTCTGCACCCCATTATTGGTTGGGTGGAAGGGGATCTGATTTGTATAAGCTTGGCTTGACCATACTAAACGGGCATAGAGCCCCGCTCTCCGATGGACGCCGCGCATGGGACCGGACCTCGGTCTTATTCAAAAAAATATTTGTGGACCTTCATCATTTCTAGTTGAGGACCCCTGGTCTATAACTTAAACATTTGAGCATTGTAGGGGGAAACAGATGAGAAATCAAATACACTGAGTGTCACTGACTGTGTTGTATATTGACATGGCATGGTTGTGGTTTATGTTGTACACAATGAAAGGTAAATAATTGCAGCACAAACTGTTCTTATCTTCAAGTTTTTATCATCAGGTGGGCTTTGTGGGGTGGGGCTAGTGTATATGTATAACCAGTGAATAACACGTGCCATTTATGACACAAAGAATGTGACCCCTCCTGATATTAGTCCACACCTTATGAATACATAAGACCTGTTCTTTAAAGTAAATGATACAAACAGAGACGCATGCGTAGCACCATTACCCAAAACAAATAGCAGCGGAGACATGTTTTTGGCCTCACTGGCCTCACTCTATGGATGGTCATGTTGCCTATGTTTAACCCCATGACTTTAGCATCCCTATTCTGGGGCACACATTTGGGTGTAAGGAGCAGCATGGCCTTCAGTTCTGGCCCACTAGCGGGATTCATGTTTTAGTTAATTTGTAATTTTCTATATTTGGGGAACTCTAATGGGGTTGTGTTAGTAATGGTGGTGAACGACACAACATGCTGGCTAAAAGACCTATCATCTTTTATCCAACTAGAATACTTTTAATTCTCAACTAGAGGCTCATTAGGGACCCCTTTCTTTCATATATTAATTCTGTAACTGCAATTGATTAATATCCTTTTCTCTTCTTTCTCTTCTTTTACCACTTTGCCTATACGTTTCTTAATCAATTTCTGTAAGTCTTGTTTAATATTTATTTTAATTTTTTTCTGCAAGTCCCCCCAGTGCTAATGGGTGGGTAATACGTTTGTTATGTTGTTTTGTTATATTTAGTTTGTTTTTGTTTTGTGTACTATGTTCCTCATGTGTCTGTTAGGGTTTGTTTTGTTATGTTGCATTTAATCTTTTTATGTCTTGCGTACTATATTGCTTGTGTGTCTTGTATTTTAAAATGGAAAAGAACCCAATAAAACATTATTAGATAATCTATGGTTAATATCTTTGTAGGATCCCTCACTCTTTTTCTTATTATTTTTTTAATGTTTTATTGGGTTTTTTCCACTTTATAATACAAGACACACAAGAAAAAAACAAAAAAACAACAACAAACATGACAAAACAAAACCAACATTAACGCATACCCACCCACCCACCCACCCACCCGCTAGCCCTGAGGGGAGAAGAGACTTGTAGACAAATAAATATACAATAATAAACAAGACTTACAAAAAACTATTAGGAAAGAAACTTGTAGGCAAGAAATGACCATATAAAGGAAAGAAAGAAGAGAGAAGGATATTATCAATCAATTGCAGTTAAATAATGAATATATAAAATAAAATGGTCCCAGATTCTAGAGAAGTTATTCAATGAACCTCTAGTTGAGATTTTTTTTTCTAGGTGGATAAAGGATGAGAGGTCTTTTAGCCAGGATGTCGTGACAGGGGGGTGGGGGCTAGGATTTCTCCAGTGAAGCAAAATTGTGGCGCCTCGCTATGAGGGAGGTTAACTAAATCTGCCTGGCACCTGAATCTGCCCACCACAGAAAATAGCAACTAGGGGACACAGAGACACGGGAAAGCCGAAGACTGCGGAGAGAGTATCAAAAAAGTGCTTCCAAAAATGAACACGTTTTGGGCAGGAGTAAAAAGTGTGTGTATGGTCTGCAGGTGAGTGAAGACACCTGGTACAGGAGTCATTAGTGTTTGGCAACATTCTGCTCAACCTGGCCTTATTATAGTGTGTCCTATGGACCACTTTGAATTGGATAAGACACATACTCCTATATTTGTGAGGGTGTTGTAGTCATTTCATAATATAGCCCTTCTACAGAAAGAAAAAATGGATTGCACACATCTTTTGCTCTATAGATTCCCTAATTTGGGAATGTCATTAGGCCTATATAAATATATATATTAAAAAAAAATTAATGAACGAATAATATAGTAGATGTATAATGTGTACAAGGCACCGACTTGCTACATTGTGAGCTTGTTGATCTGCTATTTTCACCTTTTTTATTATTATTATAAGTGGTTTAGGAATCTTTCAACAGTCAAACACTTTGTGACATGCATTAACTCTGAAATACCAAGTAGAAACTGGTCTGTTTGACAGGTTGACGTTCTTAGATTGTAGCTAACAAAAGACAGGGGGACATGCACAATGTACTAAAAATACTTATGAGATCTGCTCAATCATCGTAGACCTCATTCCCTTTCACTTACCATGCGTTCCTGGTTAACCCATTTAGGTCGAAATAAATGAAAAGTCTTCTGAAAGAATATTATATTCAAAGATTTGTGCCACATTTTCACGATTTTTCAAAAATAGAATACAAGCTCGCCAGCTTGTAGTGCGCCACTCGGTGGCGCGCTATGAGCTTGTAGATCTGCTATTTTTCAATAGCTAAAGTATAACATAATGCTTAGTTAAAACACCAAAACTTGCCCAGGCCGTAGCGTAACGGTCTGGGCACCGGACTGGTAATCCAGTCGCAGTGTGCCGCGGGTTCGACTCCCGGCCTTTACTGCATGTCATCCCCCCATCTCTCTCCCGTTTCCTGTCAGCCTACTGTCTGTCCCTTCAAAAATCAATAAAAGGCGTAAGCCGCAAAAAAATATCTTTAAAAAAGAAAAAAAAAAAAAAAAAACACCAAAACGGGTTCCCGTCCAGAATGAGTTAATTAAAATGACCCATTCCCCTGTCTTCAGGTATGTAGAAGTTAGTTGTAGGAGTAGTTGCTCTGGGTGTGTCAGACACACCTATCATAAGCATGAGGCACAATTCTTTCTGCTGAAGCAGAGAAGGACTACATTGTTAAAACATTAAGGCCAGAATACCTCAAACATTCACAGTACACGACTACATAAAATTCCCACCACCCAGTTTAGAGGATGTGTGTTTTTAGTTACACACAGTGTGTGTAGTCTTTTGTGCATCTGTTTGTTCTCTGAAGAGAACCCAGTCCTTTTCTTGGCAGCAGGTGAAGTCTACATTCCTCAGAGCAGACCTTGACTCCTCGTATTCCACACTGCTAATTTCACTGGGCGTGTGTCCGATAACCACTCACCTAGAAAACCCTTGCCGGGCTCTGCTGGGCCTCTCATGTGGTTCACATGGGACATACGGTTCACCCAACAGAAATGCCCAATTAGATTGCTTTGTTTGAAATGATTAAAACCTCTTTTACCAAGAGTTTTCATTACCAGAACAGACTACTTTAAGTTCAGATCTTTTTTTCCTACTTCTCTGTTACTTCTCTGACTTTCAGTTTTGCAATTGTTGCACATTAAGACATATTGCACCCCTACATATTGTTCTACCTGTATGTTTTCCTGATTATCACAGAATATTATTATTATTATTATTATTGTTGTTGTTATTATTATCTTGTTATATTGGATTGTTGCGTTAGCGCAGTCTCTGCACAACATGTCACACCAACATTGCACTTGTTCCTGTAAGTGACAAATAAATGATTATTGATTCTTGTATAGAATGAAAGAACAAAAACAACATTGCATGGATGCCACCTGGGCAACGGACCAACGGTGGTGCTGCAGGCTCCGCATGCGGCTTGAATGGCCCTAAAGGCCTCACCGTGGGTTTGTTGGGCTTCTTCCTCACGGAAGACAGGCTAGGACGCCAAGACATACTGCTTCCGGGTGCCGTCTACATTCCGGCTGTTACCCGTCTCTGGTGGTCACCAGACTATTCCTGGTTGTCACATAAACAATATATACAGTAGTCTATTGTGTGTGTTGCTCGGTGACAGTGAGCTAATTGCTCACCTGTGATTCATACACCTCTACACTTCTATATAAACCACAGTCATCTCTACTCTGTTTACTTGTAGGGTGGGTGGCACACTGGCACTGATATAATGACAGTGTCAACAGAAAGTCAACTGGTGTATAAACATGATGGCACATTTGTGAGTGCAATTTATTTTATGTTAAAATAAGACAATTTTATTTGTATGAAATTCGTTTTTCTGCAGGGGCCGTTATTCCACTTGTGCCATTCTTAACCCTAAACTATAATGAATTAGGTTACATTTTCAAGTTATTTACTTTTCTAATGAGCGAACCCTACAAGTGAACGCTAATGACCTATTATTTGGTTATTACATGATTGGCTTTGCAATTTTATAGTACAATGTTCAACCAGCCGTATACATGTGGAGAAGTACATCACATTGACATACGATCACATCACTGATTATAGATTTGTCCCGATCAGACAGAGAGAGAGAGAGAACCACTTAATTGAAGTAAGTGATAAATAAGTAAAATATAATAAGTATTATATACAATACTGTATGGAATAAAGTATCTTCTGACTTGTTCAAGTGGAGTGAGTGCACTGTCACAGGCAGTCATGGAAACAGTGGCAAGGAGCAGAACGGAGTTGGTGGCAGTGATGAGGAACAGGTCTGCCCGGTCTGAATGACGACACACCTGCTCCTGCTGGACTGGGAGGAGCCGAGGCAGCCAGGTGAATGCTCCTTAAATGACAGGAGAGGGGAAAAGAGGAAAGGACTTGTGAAAGCTGTACAGGGACTTAGGGGCTTACACACACACTCACACACACACACACACACACACACACACGTCTCCCAGGATGTCAAAGAAAAAGGAATTAAGTCCTGTTAAAATCAGCAAGTAAGTTTGACCAGTTTCTGTGTGTGTGTGTGTGTGTGTGTGTGTGTCGTGTTGTGTTGTCACCTACCGGTATCTCTTATTGTATTCTATCTCTTGTTTTCTCCTAACTTGTACTGCATCCTGTCTCAAGAGGATTTGGCAGGAATTTGGTTCACCTCCACATGGACATGCGCGTTGGAAGGAATTGTGTGAGTGTGTGTGTGTGTGTGTGTGTGTGTGTGTGTGTGTGTGTGTGTGTGTGTGTGTGTGTGTGTGTGCGTGTGTGTGTGTGAGAGAGACAGACAGAGAGAGAGAGAAAGAGCTGTTTTATTGTCGCGATTCACAGTTGTCCATATGTTGTCAGTTGTCCTGAAGATATACAGTCAACAGAGTGGGAAATTGTCTTGCAAGCAAAGTCAGCAGAAGTTACATGGAAGACTCACGCAGCTGAAATGCTGAAAATTAATAGATATTTGTGATATATTCCATTCCATTAGTTTCTCTCCTGTCAATAATGTCACCATGCACTTGACTTATGTGTGTCAGGAAACAAAAACATACTTTTATACTGCTTCTTGTAGGAAGGCGAGTTCCTTGTGCAACAACTCTTCCATCTTTGTTAAAGGGGTGTGACATCCTAAGTGTATTGATCCAGTAGACTAGAGACATCCCTGGTGCGGCATTTAATAGAATAGAATACTGCTCTGACTATAATTAAGCTAACAGACCAACAATAGTTTTACATTACACTTTAGCAGAGAACCATAATACATGGACACGAGACACACGGTGTATGGTTGCATTGTGTTGGATTCTGCCATCCTCATACTGGAGAGAAGAATAATGGCTTCAATAGAAACATGAGCTGTTGAGCAGCATGCTTGATAGTCACCAGTCATGTACACTTACAATACTAAATTGCGCTGTTAGAGGCCACAATATTTACCATTCCTTTTTTACACTGACTGATGGCAAACTGGAGTCTTTCCCAGCTCCTCTGTGTCTTTTACTATAGCTGTCAGTCACGCTGGAGGACATCTTCATCCATAACTGCTGCACACAGTTTAAGGAGTGGCCAGACAGGATCCCCTGCAGCTTTGCTTGTTTATATAATCTACATACTTACACTCACCGCATTGTCAACTACAGGCCTCATGAACTACACAGTCTGCCATGTCACGCATTCCACACATCACTCGTGATAATGTCACTTTAGTGCTAAAACTGGTTCTGGTGCGTTTTGCAGGAAACAGCACGGTTGCTTTGCAAGGCTGGTGTACACAGCAAAACCCAGCATGTTCAAAGAAAAAAAACTAAACACTTTCAGTGATAAATTAACACTTTGGACTTTGCTGTGCCATACTAATGGTCTTGACCATTGACATTAAGTTCACCACATTGTCCTGTTTTTTGGACTTTGCCAAGCTTTGGGGCCTACAAGTGTGTGTGTGTGTGTGTGTGTGTGGGGGGGGGGGGGGGGGTGGCAAGCAGTAAAGATAAGCGCTTGTCTGAGTTAAAGGGATATTTCACTTTAAAAAAAACATTTGGTCATTTCATCATCTACTCAGGCTCATGTGAACACCCCGGGATGAATCTATCATGGTTAAAATGGAGTTTTAAGTTATAATGGGTTTGTATAGGGAGGGGGCGTGGCAGCTATAATGAATATCAAATATCTAATTACTGAATCAAGCAACTTAAAAACTGCACGGGGTGTTCACATGAGCCTGAGTAGATGATGAAATGACCAAAAGTTTTTTTTTAAGTGAAATATCCCTTTAAGTGAAATACACAGAGAACCTTATCGTCCTACACTTACTACCATGCATCATGTCATGGTTTTTATTGCCCATGCTACGGTTCTGGGCTCAGCATTCTCTTGATTAGAGATTAATGAATGGGAGTGGAGATGTCTGAGTCACACCATCACTGACTGCATTCCTGACCACAAGTTGAGGGTGTGGACACCCACCTAATGATTGATCTGTCACCTACTAGTCATCTGGGGTGTGTCTCAGGAAGAAGCTTTCGTGACATGTGGAGCAGAAATGAAACAATAGCCGTGCGAATGTGCCCAGGTTAGTTGTCGAAGACACCAATTATCACTGACAATAAGTGCACACTAAACATAGTGCTGGAAAGGTGAATGAATATTCTTTGTTCAGTGACCTCAACACTAATAATATGTACAATGTGGGAGTACATATTAGTACTACATTCTGGGGCAACAGTGGCTCAGGGGTAGAGTGAGGTGAGGTTCCCAGTTCAACCCCACAGGGTTAGTGTCCAAGTGGTCCTCGGTGTGTGAATGTAATGCATAATCTATGTAAAGCACTTTGGATTAAAGTGCTATATAAATGCACAATTTACCATTTATATAAATGCACCATTTATGTGGTTTTCTTCCAGAGGTATATTCTAACTTTTAAGTCATCTGGTGAGGTGCACCATTGGATGGCCAGATACACTGACCACAATCATTGTAATATACATGACATGTGTGAGACTGAATAAGGCTGTGGCATTATAAAGGTTTCATGATTTTATATCTGTTTCTTTAGGAGCCAGGCCACTGACCTGGCCATGGCGATTGCTCGTATGCAGTCGAATGCAGACCAGGTAGAGAAGAATATTCTACGATCAGAGGACCGTATGGCTTTGGTAAGTATGCTAGCTTACATACAATTCAAGTATGAAGTTGAGCTTCATAGACTGGAAGCGCTATGTTATGCTGTCTGACTGTGTGCATGGTAATGATTAATGATGTGTTTATTATTTTGTCTGTTTTAACCGCATTGAGCCCCAGCCAGCATCTCTATCTTGGGGCGAACATTCGGTGAAAATCTAGATCGGCTATTTTCTACGTTTGGTGTATAGAGGAAAATTCTAGCAAACCTAGTATAGAGAAGACTGTGAAGCCAAAACGTGTGGATAATACAGTTTCTATTCTATTCTATTCTATTCTGTCAACACCAATCTACTCTAATCTGTTGTCCAAGTGTTTACTTGATAACTGTGAATTTCTATGTTGGATATTCTTTATTCTATCTGTGGTGCTTCGGTGGATTCCAGGATACAGAGAATGAGAAGAAGGGACAAGCCTTCGTTTACCAGAAGGAGAATGCAGACAACCTGGGGGAGGCCGAGGGCATGTTAAAGCAGCTCTTCATGGATGTGGACAAGGTCAGGAAGCTGCAGCATCCGCAGGCTGGGGAGATCGAGAAAGAGTGAGTTTGTTTTACAAGAGTATGCAAACCAATCAATCAATCAATCAATCAATCAAATCTTTTTTTATCTAGATAAAAGTCTCATTGAGTTTCAAATCCCTTTCAGAATAGTGACCTAGCCAAGAGAACAGCATGAAGCGTTACAATAATAAACAATACAATACAATACAAACAGACTAATACCACAACTATCACACACCACAATCGAGTGAACACAGGTGCAACAGGTTTTGAAACTATTTGTGTATGCATCATTTGCACATAATGCATTGTGGACTTAAAAATACAAATACATAGGCTACTGTGTACATAAACGGACATACACATAATGATATACTCTCTGTCTCTCTGTCAGTGTGAGTAACCTTCATGAGCGCTGGGCTAAGGACTGTGTGACGTACCGCAATCTATACCAACATGTGCAGGAGGTGGATCTGACTCCTCGGTTCGACTGGGCTCAGATCCTGGATGAAAAACAGGTCAGTGTGCTAGTGTGTTACAATTCACTACTGTGTGTGTGTGTGTGTGTGTGTGTGTGTGTGTGTGTGTGTGTGTGTGTGTGTGTGTGTGTGTGTGTGTGTGTGTGTGTGTGTGTGTGTGTGTGTGTGTGTATTCTGTATAATATGAATATATGTGTATATATGTTTTATACGCTTTCATTAAGACATTGACTGGTGTGACACCTACTGGTTGACCAATAGTACTGCCTCAGGATCATAAGTGCAATATCATAGAAGGGATTCCCCAAATGGGGATTGAGGGAATGCGAATGTGTGTGACATACCTGGCTGAAAGTTATGCGGGAACGCCCACTGAGTGGCAAAAAAACTACTTTCTGGCCTTGACAGCCCATTCATCCAAACAGAAAAGTCCTGTCTGATTGCATTAAACAATGTTAAACTCACCAACATTGCAGCTGTACGAAAAGCTTGAATTATCCTCTTTCTACCTGCAAAGTCAGAGTGTCAGAGTTTGGAAGTGCTTGTTTTCAATAACACAACATTTTGCTGCCTCCTGCATTATGTGACATTTAGAAACAGGTGATACGCAGGACGGTTGAGTGATTTCCAACGAGCACTTCCAAACTCCAACACTCCATGCTGCTCAATGTTTTGCCACTCAGTCTAGATGAGGGGGGCGTGTCCTGAAGGGAAAATCATGCATGTGCATACTCTCTATTGCAGGTTGCAGCTTTAAATCCCACTTAAACCCTCTATTCTTAGTGAAAAGGACCTCAGTCAGTTGCAACTGTACTACTTGCCACTTGGTCTGCTCGTTGTGAGCTCGTAGATCGGCTATTTCTGGTGAATGTTCCTCCCGGTTCATGTGGTATAACTCAAGTTTGGGTAAAACCAGCCTGCTCTCGATGCTCTTGAATCATTGGTGGTTTCCACTGTTTAAAAACTAAAAACTAAACTATAAAATGTGGTGTATGTGTTGTTGGTGTTTCAGCGGTGGAACTGTTCATTGTTGTTTAATGTGTGTCACTGCAGAAGCAGATGGTGGCAGAGGAATACGGGCCCAACCTGCCTGATGTGGAGAAGCAGATTGCTGCTCATAACATCTTGCACCAGGAGATGGAGGCCTACAGCTCCCAACTGGAGCCCAGCAGCACTACAGCACAGGTGACGACACAGTTGGGGATCAAACTGATCTATTTAATCCATTATGAAAAGAATGACAGATCCACAAGCTCGGCAGACAAAGTATGAAATAGGACTTAAATGGTTAAACATACTAATTTGATTTAGCCGATTTGCCGATTATAAAACTACTATTCTTCACGTTGAGTCCCTGCGGTGAAAAAAAGGTTCTCGATTATTAAATTAATCAAAAAACGAATTCATATTATAATTGCAAAGAAGATAATCGATAGTTAAAGGCCAACAACATAACACCTTTAAAAGAGATGAACTGGTGTGTGCACACCTCTATCTCATTTTCGTTCAGGTTAATGATAAAAGGAGTACTGCAAAAGAAAGAATTGTGGTTTCGTTAGGCTGGAAATTAAGCTCCCGGGTCCCAATATTTAATAGGCTTAGCCTATATCGAGATGTTTATCTGCATTCATGTTTACTGTGAAGCTACATTGAATGAATTGTACAATATGTCAAAGAATGTCCACACATTTGCAACATCAACATTGCACTTCTTGATTCTTGAACGACCTTTAGCTTGAATCCTGCTGGAGACCTGTGTACAATCTCTATACCTTTTTCTGTACCCTCCAATATCTAAATAAGGTTACTCTCCTATCTAAATGATTATTATTATTATTATTATTATCTAAATGAGGCGAACACGGCTAATACGAA